>NW_012147864.1:2313143-2320592 GCF_000956105.1 Propithecus coquereli
GTGTGGGAGTGCGGGGATGGAGGTGCAGGGTGCGGGTGTGGGATGCGGGTGTGTGGGGGTACGGGGGTGCTGGGGTGCGGGGTTCGGAGTGCAGGGTGTGGGATGTGGGGTGCAGGGTGTGGGATGTGGGGGTGCGGGGTGCCGGGGTGCGGCCGCGGACAGCCACAGGGCCTTGGGGATTATGTGAGGAAATTTAAACTTTATGACGGGAAACAATAAATTGTCTTACATTAATGATTCCGATGGGCCGCGTCTCTGGGCTAAGTCTGCGGTCAGCTGGGGAAGAAGCAAAGCGGGCGACAGACAGGAGCGAAGCGCGGGGAGCCGGCAGCCCGGGGCCCACGTGAAGCTGGGCGGGGCTCCCCAACCGTCCCCCAAGTGCAGCCAAGTGCAGTCTTCTCGTCTACGCGGGCCGTGATGAATAACGACGCCGGCGCCACGGAAGCGCCCTGGGTCGGGCGGGCAGGTCCCGGCACAGCCGGACCGGACCGCGACGGGGACTGGACCCGCGCCCGGCCCTCCCAGCTCCCTGATGCACCCCTCTTTCCGCCCACGTGGAAAAGCAGCTGGTCGGACCACACGTCGGCCCTCAGTCTCCTTTGAGTCGGGGCCACCCCCATCCGGCCCAGGGGTCCTGTCTCGATCTGTTTTTCTGGGGGTCCAGGCGCCCTGAAAACTAAAATAATATTTTAATGCTATATTTTATTAAAGGTATATTTCAATGTCTAGGAAAAAAGTAAACAAAAGGTATTTTCCTCTGATCTCATTAAGTGATGCTAATAAATGTCACAGAACCAACATCGTCAGTTGCCCAAATGAATAACATAAAATAACATGGCCAAAAACCTATTCATCGCACAGTTACAGCTTTTTGTAATACTCCTTACAACTAGAACTAATTCTTTCCTTGGAAGTCTTACTTGTGTTAAGTCAGTCGGCTACCAGGTGGCCCAGCTGTGACCGGCTCATGATCAGTCCGATGACCTTGTACCTGCCATGTGTCTGGTGTTACAAGCAGATGTTTCGTCCCCAGGCCTGGCGCCTCCTTCCAAGTAGGAGGAGCTCAGTTAGCACAGGGCTAACCCGGCTTTCTGTCCCCCTTCACCGTTGCACTCCCGGCACTGAAGCACATAGGTGGTACATCTACACTGAAACCGGTAAGAATTTCCAATACTTGGTTTTTAAGAGTAATGAGCTAGCATTGTGTACATACGAAATATGAGAGAAATGTATCAAACAGAGATCAAAACCAAGTAGAAAAGCAAAGGGAAATAAATATGCAATAGCTCAGCAGGAATAAGATGCTCTGGCAAATATCAATTCACACTCTGGAATTACTGTGACTGTCTCCAGTGACGCCACATGTGCTCCTGACATGAAACGAGAAGTTCCCCTGCCTGGGCCAAGTGACAGGAAAGATCACAGGCCACTGTGGCAAGTTCCCCTACATCTATGAAATCCTGATATATGTCCAGTTCTGTGCTGTTGCTAAGGACACAAAGGAGGTTGTCCATCCATGTTTCCAAATACCTGTGAGAAGATAAAAAAAGTTTAAGTTCTGACATTTTTTTCAAATTTTCTTTTTTTGTGTATGATGTTGTAAATAGTATAAAATAATATTAATAACGTCTATACATCTAAAGCAAAAATTATTTTTAGCACAGTGATGACTATGGCAAAGTATAGAGATGGAGAAACTTACCTAGCAAGGAACAATCTATTGGAACTATAAACAAAAGAAATTCATTTTCTTAGTTAATACACATTTTCTAATCATTTTTCAACAGCTTGTAGTAGCTTTTTATCACATATTTAAAATATTAATCTTTACTTTCTAATCTAACATGAGCTCTAATCTTTGATTTTCAAGATAATTTAATAAGAACAACGGATACACTAAAGATCAATTATATTTTTAATTACACAATAGTTGTGTATTTGTACATAGAATCCAGGAAATAAAATGACAGATAAAGATGGTATATGAAATATAACTTGATGAATACAAAAATCATATTTAAAAGGTGAATACTAAGCAACAATTGTAGTTGTTTGGTCAAATTGTAGCACATGTAATACGACATAATTACTAAATGGGATTACAAGCTGCCAGCACAGAGTCAAAGTTGCTTGGCTGCAGGTAACGGATGCGACGTGGCTAATGACACGGACCCCTGCTGCTTTAGGCTTCTAGGAACAAGGCTGGTCTCCTGACCTGAACAGAACTGCGCTTGCGTATGGATACTAAGTAATGCCAGCTGTGAGCGTTCGAGGGCTATAGGGATGTGAACCAGGAAAGATATTACAAATAGCTTGAAAAATTTGCTGGCACAGCTTCCTGCGATCAAACTGCTCATGTAGCATGATGGCCTTAAAAACATTAAAAGTCCCATCACAAAAGCCAGCACTTTTTGTTGATAAGATATGGTATAATGTAATGATTCTCACACTTGGCTATGTATGTTAGAATCACCTGGAGAGCTTTAACACACTACTCAGGTTCAGATCCCAAGAGATTATGATTTCGTTGGTCAGGGATGGGGCCTAGGCATTGATATTTTTAAGCTTCCCTGGAGATTTAAATGTAGAGTCAAAATTGACAAGTCTTGGATTCCTGGTTAACAGCACAGACTCTAGAGCACTACTAATTGGGTTCAGTATGTCCCTGCTCAGCCTCTTCCTAGCTGTGTAACCTGCGGAAAGTTATTTCCATAGTATTAGTCTGTATTTGTCTCTTTTTCTCTGTAGCATGCATAAAACACCACCTATCCAAGGACTGATCTAATTTTGTAGAGCCTAAATCTTTTACAATTGTGAAAACTCTCTTTGAGGAACAGACTATATAACATTTGCTACAAAGTGAATTTTTGTTGAGAATGATAAAAGACCTCACTACTAATTACACATTTTTGAAAGCTGAAAGATTCAGAAAACTAACATAAAATTTTTATTAATTGCCTAACAGTGCTATATAATATTTTTTCATGCTTTATTTTGCCTGCATACTCTTTGTTCACCTCCTCACATGATGGCGATTTTGCAATGTCGTTTTCTATATGCTTGTGTGGTTTGCAGTTACTTCTTTGTGGAGTTGTTATTCCTAGCAAGGTGTCTCTACACGTCGAAAGATTTCATTTTTCTATAGCATCATTCATCAAAGTTTGTTTTTATTATTGATGGTTTCTTATGCCATCACAGCTCTTTATTATCAATGACGGGTAAATATTTAGGGTTACTGTCATAATTGGGAATACTTCTTTCTAAGTTTTTTTCATACAGGAGATGTAAGAATTGGAGGTGTTTCAATATTTTAAGTATAGTAACTAATTTTTAAAACTCTTTGAATAGATGACTCTTTTCAACTTGTTTTCAGAGTTTTATATTGTCTTTGTCAGTATCAGTATTTTATATTAAATCTGAAACGATTATCAAAAACCAGTTTAGATGTGATTAACCCAAGCCATTTAAGGCTGAGGGAAGAGCATGAGCTAAGACGCCTGACCTGGCACAGGCGGGGAGTCCGGCTGGCACGGTGGTGCAGGGCTAGGGTGGCAGTTGTGCGAGCGCCATAGTGTGTTGGAGCAGGTAGGGAGGGAAAAGGAGTGTCAAATGCTGGCAAGTGGCTCAGAGAATACCTGCCTTTAAATTAAAGACTCCAAAACCCGTGGTATATATACACCATAAAATACCATACAGCCTTAAAAAGGAAAGAAATTCTGTCATTCACAACAACCGGATGGAACTGGAGGACATTTTGCTAAGTGAAATATGCCAGCCCCTAAAAGACAAATATTGTATGATCTCACTTACATGTGGCATCTTAAAAAAGTCGATGTCATAGAAACAGAGAGTAGAAGGGTGGTTACTGCAGGCTTGGGGAGAGGAGAAGGGACGAGAAAGGGGGAGATGAGCAGAAGATGCAAAGTTTCAGATAGACAGGAGGAATATATTTTAGGGATTTTCTGCACTGCCTGGTGATCACAGTTAATAATAATGTACTGTGTATTTCGGAATTGCCAAAAGGGCTTTGGCAGCAACACGGATGGAACTGGAGGCCGTTACCTTAAGTGAAACAACTCAAACACAGAAAGTCAGACACTACATGTTCTCACTTTTAAGTGGGAACTAAATAATGTGTACGCAGGACTGTAGAGTGTGGGATAAGAGTCACCGGAGACTTGGAAGCAGTGGGGAGTGGAGAGGGATTGAGAAGAGAAATTCCTCCATGGGTACAATGTACACTGTTTGGGTGACGGTTACACTAGAAGCCCAGACTTCTTCGCTATGCAATATACTCATGTAATGAAACAGCACGTACCCCTTAAATCTATAAAATTTTTAAAAATTGCTAAAAGGATAAATTTTTAACATTCTCACCACACACACAAAAAACATGAGAAGTTGGTGAGGTGATGGCTATGTCATTAGCTTGAGTATTTCTACAATGTATACATATATCAAAATTTCCCATCACACCCCATAAATATACACAATTATTATTTGTCAATTAAAATGAATAAATAAATTGAAAAACCTGTGAATGGATCACCAAAGGTATGAAAGGCAGTATGGCATAGGCATAAGATTATTAGCATCTTTACACAGGCTTGAATCTTAACCCTGCCACTTACTAGCTTGTGAAACCTTGCTAGGAATAGCAACTCCATATAGAAGTAGCTGCAGACCACACGAGCACATCCAACAGAATGCAAGAACGCCATTTCAACTTTTCCTTAGCCAGATCCCAAGTGTAGAATGGAGTGGAAGTTGGAGGAAGCAACTTTAGTAAATTAATATTATTTCATATTCTATAGAATGTGTGTGTCTAATTATCTATCTATAGAGGGAGATAAGTAAATTAATACATGTATATTTTATTATATAACATAACCCCAAAGTTTCTATTTTACTGTAAGCATATTTGGCTATTTAATTTACTCCCCTCAAGTTTTATATATGTAAATTATCAAAAAATTTTTTAATCTCTTCATTGGGAAAAAGGAATCAACTTTTTTCAGGTTCACGCTGTATTTGGGCTCATCAAACAGATCGATACCTATCACAAGAGTTCCATACAGAGAAGAACAATCCTGTGATTCTATAATTTGCACATACATTTACAATGAGCTTTGTGCTCTCCAATGATCTATGATTTGGGCATTCGATCTATCTGTACACAGTTGAATTGGGTGTGGTGGCACAAATCTTACAATTTGCATAGGAGTAAAGCCACGTATGATGGCTAATGGGACTCCTGCCCTCCTGACTCAAAGAGGAGATGCATCTTTCTCTGTATGCTTTCTAAAATAGAATATTAGTTAAGGATTGCCAGCTCAGTGGGTAGATATCAAACTCAATGTGAAACCTTTGTTTTGTTGTTTAGGTTTACATTCCCATTTTTATGTATTGGCTGTTACTGAGTCAGCATCTCTCAACACCATTAATAAAGCAAAGAAGTAAAATGGACTGTCTCCACTCCTTTCCATAGAAACAAATTGAAAACGAATAAATGTTAACTATTTTCTTTCACAAATTTACACACACACACATTAGCATAATACAGCCACAGACTTTCAAACTCCTTTGATCCCATTTTTGTAACTTAGTGCCAACTTTAGCAGCTCATCCAAACTGTAAAACCACACTGGAAGCCAAAAATGTCATAAGCTCTGGGATCAAATTAAGAACACAGCGGGAAGGAGGATCCTTAGATGAAATCAGAAAGGTTAAGAGTCCATTTCCCTGTTTAAACTTGAAACCTGCTCTGTCCAACTCTCATTTGAGACTTCCTGAATTGGTTGTGGGGAGATTATTTTCATTATCACTATGTTTCAAGGATAACTAATATAATTATTTCATTATATACATTTTAAAATAGAAATATTTATGAATTAGAATCTTTCCACAAACTTCCAAAACATAGGAGGATTGTCATTCCTCTTGACTAATAAGGAAGCAGGTGCAAAGAAAAGTAAAGGATTACTAAACTGCAATTTACCTTTTAAAAAAATTAAGTCATCAGGCACTTGGGGGACTTTCTCACCTATTTGTGTGTGTGACTGTCTGTCTGTCCAGACAGCATTCTGTGAACAAAATTCTCTAAAAAGATTAAGAACTTTTCGTCATAGATTTTAGAGGCAATATGAAAAAGATCAGAAAAATTTTAAAGGGGCAGCCTTCCATGATATCACTGAAACTGTTTTATGATCTTCATGATACTGTCCAAAAATTAAGATCAAACTATAGAAATGCACTAAGAATGCGTCAGTCATTCTTCTTCATCCTCACCCCCTTTTTCAGAACTGACATTGCAAAGACAATTTCCTACATATAATTTTGTCTTTCTTGAACCCTGAATTTAATGCAGAAAAAGTATCATTTTCCCCTATCTCTGAAGCTCTTATTGTCTTTTAAAGCATATTTATTTTTTTTACTAGCTATTGATTTTATTTTTGATTGATTGATAAATATAAGTAAGATGTATATATTTGGGGGTACATGTGATCATTTGGTACATTCGTATAGTCAAATCAAGGCAACTGGCATTTGCATATACATAGCCTTAAATATTTATTTCTTTTATGCTGAGAACATTCGAATTATTCTCTTCCAGATATTTTGAAATGTATAGTCACTCTCTCTCTCCCCTCTCTCCCACCCCCACACACTCAGAGCATGTAATGATGTAATGCAAATAGATATGAGACAGTAGCAATCAGGTGATGCTGAAAAAACCCTTCTGAACTCATTTGGAGTTTTCTCCATTACATGTGCTTTTTTTAAAGTGGAAAAATATTTAAAATTTAAAAAGAAAGTCCACTAAACAGCATTGACTTCTGAATTAAACAATTCCTTTACACTTAGTGAAAACTACAGTCAAAATGAAGGTGTAGCTTACACTAGAAAAAATGAGCTTGTTTGGGCACAAAGGGAAATAGGACGGACGCCTGTAAAGAGCCTGTGCGACCATTGTGTGAAAATCAGCCACGAAGTTATTTAGAGTCCAGAAAGTGGATTGTATCTAAAGTTTGAAGGGAAGAACTTCGGACCGATGATGTGATCCCTGCTAAAAATGCCTTTGTAAATTCTACTGCACTTCAAGCCCCTTCCAGAGTTATGATCGCCAAGGCTGACCATCTGCAACATGTCAGCTTTCTCCTCTGTCACCTCGGGGCTTTTCCTCCAGGTCTCCACTCCCTTGCCCCATCAAAATTTTACTAGTCTTTCAAAAAGGATTTCTTAATTTTTCCCATTTGTTTATAATCACTGTCTCCTGTGAATCCTCATGGCATGTCGCCTCTGCTTGCACAAATCTAATGCCTGGTGTAGATCGTATGACTACAGATCTGTAGATCTAAGGACTCCCCAACCACACGAATCCTTGAGGACAAGGTTGAATAATCCCTATATTTTTGCTCCTGGTGCCTTGCCTTGTATAGTTAGAGCACA
>NW_012147864.1:2325543-2326425 GCF_000956105.1 Propithecus coquereli
AGGAGTGGGGGAGGGGAAGGAGGGGAAGGAAGAGAGAAGGGGTAGGGTGGAGGAGGAGGAGGAGGAAGGGTGGAGAATGGGGAGGAGGAAGAGAAAATGAAAGAGAGGACGAACAGCATTCCCATGAAAAAAATGCTCCCCAGGACATTTAAATCATCATTCTCTTTGGGCATAAGAAGATAGTTTGGAATACTCTCTCAATCCCAAGAAGTGTGTGTTATACAGAAATACAAAAAGCCTATTAGCACCACAATTCCTAATGAAATCAGGACTAAAGCTAGGCTTAGAGATTCTAATATGTAGAGGTAGAATTGAATGTTTGATTGTAGAATCTGTTTAACAACACTAGTTTGGCAAACCATATTTTCCTGTGAAGAAACTCAGCAAACTGGCATCACCTTAAGCATGGTCATATGTGAATGTGTATAGCTGAATAAGCACAGGAAGCATGCATCTGGGTGACTTCAAACAAAAACTGTCAGTTTTATTTAAGAGGAAATTCAGAATAAACAATTGCCATATAGCAACTTAATTAAGCAAAGCCATCATGGTGAATTGGTCAAAGTGGAAAAACAACAACAGACCTAGTTCTCCTCACATGGAAAAATTGAAGAGATGGACTAAACAAATTCTGTATGCTTTTAAAATTAGCTTTGCTTCCATGCCAGTTTTAATTTTAGCATTATTTGGATGCATATGCATCTCAGTGATGCTCTTGAAACAGTCAAAATACAGTTGTGTTCTTCAGTAATAGGGCTCTTGGTAAACTACCATGTGTTTTTTTTTAATTGATGTGAAATTCACATAACAGAAAATTAATGATGCGTTTTTGTCCTATTTCATTTCACTGATGTTTGAATCATTCTAACATGCAAAGAGCCA
>NW_012147864.1:2328311-2330492 GCF_000956105.1 Propithecus coquereli
ACTTAACTCCGTGAGAATGGCTTTTATCAAAAAGTCCCAAAACAACAAATGCCGTCATGGATACAGAGAGATAGGAACACTTGTACACTGTTGGTGAGACTGCAAACTAGTACAACCTCTATGGAAAGTAATATGGAGATACTTCAAAGAACTAAAAGTAGAGCTACCATTTGATCCAGCAATCACAATACTGGATATTTTCCCAAAGGAAAAAAAGACATTCTATAAAAAAGACACCTGCACTCAAATGTTTATAGCAGCACAATTCACAATTGCAAATATATTGACATAACCCAAGTGCCCATCAATATATGAATAGCTTTATAAAATGTGGTATATGTATACCATGGAGTATTACTCAGCCATAAAAAAATGGTGAACTAATATCTCTTGTATTAACCTTGATGGAACTGGAGCCCATTCTTCTAAGTGAAATATCACAAGAATAGAAAAACAAATACCACATGTATTCATCATTGAATTGGAACTAATTGATCAACATCTATGTGCACACACGGAAGTAACATTCATCCAGGATCGGGCAGGTGGGAGGGAGGGAGGAGGGGATGGGTAAATTCATACCTAATGGGTACAATGCACACTATCTGGGGAATGGAACAATTATAACTTTGACTCTAATGGTACAAAATCAATTTATGTAACCAAAACGTTTATACCCCCATAATATTCTGAAATTTAAAAAAAAAGAAAGTATGATAGCTTTTAACCTACCAAAAAGTAAGGCAAATTTATGTGGTTGAACCTACTCCAAGTACATCATGTCACTCCTCTTCCCAAGACACTTTCATTCGCTTCCTATTGCTGAAAATATAAAATACAGGCTCCTTAGCCTGGACATTTAAGATGTTTCACCAACTGGGCACAGCACTTTTCTACCACAAATTCCCTGAGCCAGTGAAGTCAGCCCAACTCAAGATCCACTTCATTTAGAAATCTTCACAACTCAATGTAGCAGCCGATCTTTTCCTACCACTGAACACCTAGCATTGTGTATGCACATATCCCATGGTATACAATACAGTGTGAACCATGTGTTTATTTTTTGGTGTTGCAGTACTCTGGAACATGTTACCTCAAATGCTTCTACTTCAGTCAGAAAGTAAATTGCAAACTACTTATGAAAAACAAATAATTATATACATTAAAATATGTAAGTTTCAATTATCTTCTTGTATATGGAAATAATCGTTTCCTTTAGAAACGTATTTCCCACCACCAAACTTCCAATGAACATATTTCCTAACAATTTAATTAGGAAAACAGTCACTTAAAATACCTGGAAATGCCTTATTTCTATTCAGAGAACTTTATGTTAAGTTTGATTTTTATCATATTCTTGGTAAAAAAATATAACATAAATCTTTAAAGTCATGGATTTTTTAAATGTAAACTCACACTCAAGTCTAGGGTTTGGAGAACTTTTTCAAACGTTGTGGATAAATATTTGGGGGGTGCAGGGCATTTGTTCTGTCATTTACTGCACTGACTTGCTCATCCTCCAGCTCAGGTAGGTTTCTGTAGAACCACAGAGCTTCCCGGACTTCCCTGTTGCACCTTTCTAATGGCAGACTGCAAAGGACTGTGGGGTGAATTTTCCATTAACATTCTCTCAGTTCATTCCCATGCTCAAAATCCTCCAATGTTTATTTACTATTGACAAATGAAACTCCTCCTACATCCGGCTCCAGTGGAATTTATAACCTCATTCCTCTCCTTTCACAAACCTGCTCCGATCAAGCAGATTTTCCAATTGTTCTCTAAACACAGAACGCTCATTCTCAATTTTTTCTGTACTCAGGAGAGATCAGAGATACGTTGTGCTAATATGTGCCCATGAATCAAAGAAGGAAATGCTTAAATGACTACTATTTACTTTTAATTTGTTGCTATGGAAATGAGAGGTGATGCCCCTTGATAATTATTTACGTTCTAAGTCAGTGTTGCATGAAAATAATGATTCGAGTAATATAATGACAACATAGTTTTATGAACAGGAACAAAACCATAACAGTGAAGAAGATAATTTCCATAGTTAAAATAGAAATTTATCTTTAACACTGGAAGTCACTGAACACGAGATTGTGGAATATAAACAAAGGGAAACTTGACTCCTTCCTGCTAGCTGGGAAGATGGAAGCAATGATTTGGACACAGCATGTA
>NW_012147864.1:2349652-2350872 GCF_000956105.1 Propithecus coquereli
AATGTTTTTAAGGGATGTTTAGTTCAGTCTTTTAAAAAGTTGTCTTTTTATTTTATTTAGTCAGATATAGAAATCAGTTTTTATCAATTGTACAATTCTTATTTTTAGGTGAATATAATTTCTACTTAGTTAATTTAGAGTAAATCTTACAGGGCTACAGTCACTGACCTTTAGAAATTAAAAAAAAAATTTTACAGTTTATTTAGTGTAAGGACTTTTCACTTCTTTTTTGTACAAACCCTTTGGTAGTCTGAAGAACTCTATAGCTCAATCCCCTCTTAAATATTGTTATCAACCCCATAAAATAAAATTCAGAGGCTTACAAAAAAGACTAATTATACTGAAATCATTTTTAAAATATTTTTTAAAATAAACTTGTAATATAGTAAAATATAATCTTATTTATTAATACATTAAATAGCAAGATCTAGCAGTAGATCTAATGGCTGTGTGAATTCAGAGTAGCAATGAGCAAAATCATATTTCAATATATCTGCAACAATTATACTAGTATATGAAACCATCCATGATTTCTAGTGGGAACAAAGATATAGGTAGTGCTACTACTGATACATACTTGTCCCCCACAGCCACAATTGAAAGAAATGTTAAATTGCAGCTTGAGATCAGTAAAATGAAAACGTAATGTTTTCTTGCCCAAGTCCACAGATTCTTTTAAATCTGTTTGCAAGACCTTATCTGCCATTTGCAGATAAGGAAACTAATGTGTGAAATGGCAAATCAACTAACCCAAGGTTAAGAAGATCATACTCGGCAAAGCCAGGATTCAGATCAAGTCTATCCACTTTGAAATCCCACTATCTTAAAAGAAAGAAAGGAAGGGGAGGGAAGATGGAAGACAGAAGGATGAAGGAAGAAATATGAATAAAGGCTCACATCTGTCATTAGGCAATGCTAACAAGTTACACTAGAATCCTGTATTCTACATCAAAAAATCTAATGTAAGTATGTGTGTGTGTGTGTGTGTGTATGTATATTTATGCACACACACACACACACACACACTTGAACAGTCAGTCTCCACAGTCTGCAGAAAAGGAAGTGAGAAGTGCCTTATGAAAAACAGGCTGGAAGGGGAAATAAAGGTTTAGAGGCAAATCTCACCAAATTTGTGTTAGTGATTCAGAGATAAATCTTACATTTATTATTTTCATTCCATGTATGTGTCCTTTTGCCTGTATATGTGATATCTAATATTA
>NW_012147864.1:2350922-2353609 GCF_000956105.1 Propithecus coquereli
TGTACCCTAGTGTGGATGATAAATGATATAGCTATCCCAATCACGTGACCCAAGTAGAGGAGTTTCATCTAAGAGGGATGAAAATTTTAATCCAATCAGATGAACTCCTTCTGCAGTCTGCACTGAGATGTGAGGAGACAAATATGCCCAACACAAAGACACATTCATTTATTGCATGAGCTTTAAACTTTGTATGTCTTTCTTGTCTGTCCAGAGTATACACACATCAGGAGGAAACAATGTTTGTCCCAATGGCCATAGGACATAAAGGCAGTTGGATTTCATAAATATTGGCTGCATAAATCAAATCTCCAAATCATTTTGTCTAATAAAAAGTTTGCATGTGAATAATGTATCCAGTTTCTAGGCAGGGGTGGTAGAATGTGGCGCCTCAGCAGGCAGGCTGGAGCCAGACATCATAGGTTCGAGCCCGTCTGTATTGTGCACGTAGTCTGGTACCTGATTTAAATTTTGTGCCTCAGTTTCCTCATCTATAGAGTAGGCTAAAAATAGTGACTGCCTTATGTTTCAAAAATTG
Source organism: Propithecus coquereli (assembly GCF_000956105.1). NCBI lineage: Eukaryota > Metazoa > Chordata > Mammalia > Primates > Indriidae > Propithecus > Propithecus coquereli. The sequence continues at coordinate 2,351,461 of NW_012147864.1, forward strand.
TATTAATTAAAATATATAAAGACTTAGTGCCTGGTACATAGCACCCAACACAGGTTAGCAATATTTGAATTGCCTAGACACAGGCAAGTAAAACCATAAATAATTAAAAGCACCTAGCAACTGCATAGCATCTCAACATCCACTTATTTCTGATGTTGTAGCTGTCCTTTAAAATCTCCAAAATAACTATGAATTCTTGCCAATGAGGAAAAAGAAAATAAGAGAATAAAGGGACAGATAATTGCTTTCATTGTCAAAGTCATATAAGCAACAGAAAAGTCTTCTTCAAATACATTAATGATGTCCTTCTGCCTAGAGCCCAAACTAAGCATGCAGTCTCTGTCCCCACATTTGTTACTCCTGGAACCCTACATAAGCCTATATTCCAGCAAATATCCCAACACATCACCCGCAAAATGAAACTAATAGAAAACATGAAGAGAATTAATTTGAGGTCTGAATATACAAACTTTAGAGCATCATGGTATTTGTAAGTGTTTCAAAGAAACATTCATTAGCGCTGGCTGCCAGATAAACCACTGCATGTTGTTATTTTTATGAGATTTTTTAAAAACATGTTTTTGTGAGCAGTGCTCAGGCTAAATACATTTTTAAAGAACTTCAGTAAATAGCTGGCAAATCCCAATTTTCAGAAGGTTGCTAGTTAAACGATGGAGTTAGTGTTTGCTACATCGCAGAATTGACATTTGAGCAGCGAGCTTAAAAAGTTGCATGTTTTCATGACAATCTCAATAGACCACATCAAGAGTAATGAGATAATTTGAGGAATTGATGGCTCTGTACTTGAAATACAAAATGTTATTCTTTCATATCTGGTACCATCTTCAGGAGTTTCAGTGGTATCAAATACAGTCCTTTTTGACATTTGTATTTGTCTAAAAAAAGTTGCATGAATATTAAGGTATTAAATATGTAAAAAATTTATCTACATAATTATACTTAAACTTCACATGCAGAATATGTATTAAAAGATGTAAAATTGTACGAAAGGATTTATCGTGTGAGTGAAATTTAGAATCATGTAGTTGAATTCTCTTTCCAAACCTACACAGTATGACTTAGGACCCTTTATTGAGTGAAAATGCCTCACTGTTAACAAAACGCACCTTCACACGTGTGAGTAATAAAGAAAGCATATCTTGGTCCTTTTAAAATGTTTGAATCTAAAAGGTCTTAATCAAAGTAAACTACATCAAATATGCTAGAAATGATTAGGTAAGAGCAGGATCTTTGTGACCAAAACGAATTAGTTCCAATGATAACCCTGCAGAACTAAGAAAAGGAAATGTGTGTGTTGAAATGCGCAGGTTTCCACTATTAATCACTCAGCACCATCTTACTGAAGTGAATGGGACAAGGAATAATAATTTATCATCGCTTCAAAGAAATGCGATTTTGCTACAAAAAGAGAAATATGGCTAACACCTTACGAGCAGTTCTTATGGAAAACAATATTGGCCAAATTGCAGTTTGCTTATAATTCAGCCAACTTCCTTCTTTCATCATAAGACCTGAATTCTTCAAACTTGCAGCTTTGCAGAATGGTGGAGTCTTTCATTATTCATCTTCACCCCTGACTCAGAATTAGAAGTCTTCTTGGTGACAAAAAAATCAATTAATCATATTTATGATGACAACCATGACTGTTATAAGGCAGACATTCTTAGAAAGCCTGCCCTTTTCTCTACATCAAAACCTGCTGAACGTGCTCATTCGTCCCCTGAGGCTTTGAAGATGGGTGATTTCTAGGGAGGAATAATGAGTTTCAAATCTCATAGTAGCCACTGCTGATGGTAGAAACGAACCAAAGTCAGAATTTTAACTTCAATTTGTTTTGCCAATTACTCTTTCTGTTGCCTATTTCATCATTTGAAAAATATGAATGCAATTTATTCTTTAGTAATTCGCTCATTCAATCACATGCTAAAGTTCTGGATTGTTCCCTATGTGCTTAGAACAAGAAATTCAAAGCAAGACAAAATCTGGACAAATGCTCAGGTTATTAATGAACTAATATTTGAAACTGATTTTAATCAAGAGGTAGGAACTTTATATCATCCAAGTCACAGCCATCAAAACCTTCAGAAATCTGCACGGCCTGGCCTAAGTGACAATGTTTTTTTTTTTT
>NW_012147864.1:2353659-2354261 GCF_000956105.1 Propithecus coquereli
TCCTTCGGGTGGTACACTTTCTTTCTTTCTGCCAACATTTGGATTTTAGAAATGTGTGAGCTTCTGAAGAACTATTTTGTAAATCAACCTAAGTGCTCTATGATGATGTTCATCTTTTTTGTAAACAAATCCTCTAGATTTTGTTTGCAATTTTTTCAAATCAGTTAGAAATTTTTAACTTAAACATTTAACAAATGCCGTGCTAAAAGTTTACCTTTTGAATCTTTTGTTAAGTTGCAATTGCTAAAAAACATACTTAAAAACAGGAACTTGAACAATTTTTATTACAAAAGTAAGAGATCAACTGAACAATTTATGAGCTCACCTGATATATTTAACTTTGAAATTCTATAATTGTGTTTCATAATATTTCAACTCAGAGGAAGAATATTTTGATGGAGATTTAATTTTTAACTAGATAAATTTCTATTTTGTACAGAATAAAATAAAATTAAGATCTAAAATACTGCAGCAATTATGGTTACAAATGAATGAATTAAGAATAGAGATAACCAAGATAATGAGTTGGTCTTGTAAGTATCTTTTAAGGAAGGAAAGATATTCTTAATGGAACAGATACATATATGTGTATATATATTATT
>NW_012147864.1:2366521-2370577 GCF_000956105.1 Propithecus coquereli
AATTGCTATAATACTGCATCAGACTCAGAGAGACAAATGTTTAATGTTTAGATTTCTCACTTGGTTAGTCACTGGTGGTGTATATGCTACAGAAAATGCCAACTATCTTCTACACTTGTGGAACATGGATTTTGATCATGAATTTGAGGGCCATGTGTTTCAGTAGACACTGGACACCTCCATAGCTTCAGTCTGGAAATCATAATCGGTTTTAACAAATGATGGTTATCACTTTCCTCTGGCCCATGATTGGTTTAGTTATCAGCGTGTGAGGGAGATAAAAATGAAAGAGATGTAACTTCTGCCTTCAGGATTCACACCCTAGTGCGGAAACAAACTGATAGTCCATGCGAAGGCTAGATCACAGAGGAATATGCCGCGTCGGTTGTGAGCACTGTGTGCACACAGGATAGGAAGCTCAGACTGGGTGGGTGTGAGGAAATCAGGAAAGGCCTTCTAGCTAACACTAACCAAGGTCAAAAGCCCAGAGAAGCAAATCATAAACACAAATCTTCATAGTTAAGCACTGAGTCCTCTGTTTCCTCTCTGCCTCATCCCTAAATTGCTTCAGAATCAAATGTGCATCCAAACTGAAGGCACCCATTAACAGCTCCCTCACGCAAACCACTCCTTTTCAAACAAGAAAGTTAGGAACATCTGGAAGAAGAAAACCAGAGGATTAAAATCCGCCTACATAAAAAGGCTTTCAGGAATTTTTCCACTATGAACACACTGCTTCCTATTTTTGTGTTTATTCCTTACTGCTTTCTCTTCAGCTCTTTTTCAGTATGTGGTCTTTATACACACGAGGGGCTTCACTGAGGGGCGTGGGATACAACGTCAGCCCAGCACAGCGGCCTGCTTTGCCAAGAGTGGTCATGGAGTTCCATCTGCCTCTGGAACTAAGTTATCTTTGAGATCAATTATTCTGTTCTTTTTATTTTGCACATGATGAAAATAGGCCAAAAAAAAAAAAATTAAGTAACTTCTCTATACTCACACAACTGGAAAGATGCAACTGACATCAAGCCCGCTGGTTTTTCCACTATGTCATTCTATGAACTACTGTTTTCTGAAAATAGGACATCTCTGACTCCACTTACGATACTGAGCAATATTATCAGATAATTATTTCTTACTTACCTAAGTTTAAGCCAATGTTCGTATAAAACACACTCATGTTGTAGACTGTGACAGCTTAGTAATTGAGCAGCATCTCTCCTGAGCAAGCTGAGAAGCATCATCTCTTCGGGCTCTGCATTCAATGAAGAGCTTGCTATCCTCTTCAGTCACTTCTCAGGGTGACTCCTCCAAGGTTTCCTTTTTTTTTTTCCGCTCCACAACATCAGTATTGACAGGGAGACAAAGACTCCAGAACTGACTCTCTAAGCTGGCTCTGAAGCTCACCAGTCATGTGCTACTGGGCAAGGAATTTAAACCTTAGTTTCCTCATCTGTGAGTTGCAAAATATGTCTTCTTTTTAAAAGTAATTCCTCTTCTGGGTATACGCCCAAAGGAAATTAAATCAGTACCTCAAAGAGATATCCACACTCCCATGTTCATGTTCAGGCAGCGTTATTCACAATAGCCAAAATAAGGAGACAACCTAAGTGGCTGTCCATGGATAAAGGGATAGAGGAATGGTGGTGTACATAAACAATGGCATATTATTCAGCCTTAAGAAGATCCCGCCATTTACGAAAACATGGATGAAACTGGAGGATATTATGCTAAGTGAAATAAGCCAGACCCAGAATGAAAAATAATGCATGATCTTACTTAAGTATGAAATTTAAAAAGTCAAGTACACAGAAACAGAGAGTAGAATGGTGTTTACCAGGGTCAGGGAGGTAGGGGAATGGGCAGATATAGGTCAAATGGTACAAAGTTGCAGTTATGTAGGATGAGTAAGTCTAGAGAGCTGATGTACATCTTGATGATTATAGTTAATAATTCTGTATTGTATGGAAATTTGCTAAGAGGGTAGATTTCAGGGGCTCTTTCACACAAACAAAAGGGAACTATGTGAGAAGATGGATGGATATGTTATTTGTTAGACTATAGTAATCATTTCACTATGTATATGAATATCAAAATACCATGTTGCACATCTTAAATATAAACACTTTTTTAAATTCAATTCAAAATCAATCCCTTTAAAGGCTGTTATAAGGATTAAATGAGCTAATGCACGTAAAGTGCTTAATATAGCATGAGCTACTTGGCATACAGAATAAATTAAAAGAAGGTAGATTTTATTTTTGTAATAGATACCTCCTAAGTTTACAGAGGAGGGAGATAGTGACCACTGAAATTGTTTATCAAGCTCCTTTTGCCATGGGTTTCAGGTTAGAGCTCTCTGAAACTCTCGCGTAAGAGTGTGCAGTTTTGTCTATATTTGTGAATTACGATTTAGCAAAAAAATATATATCTATCAAATATCTCTCATTGTTTTCTGATTTCTCATGGCACTGACTCCTCTCTGCCTGCTCTCTTACTCCTACTAGACTGTGAGTACTTTCTGAGCATAGACTGAGTTACTCATCACTCTACTCCCACAACGCTTAGTAGGTAGTCAACAAATTTCTAATGATGAATGATTCTAATTATTTATATGATCTCACTTTTTTCTTTCTACTCTAGAACATGCTTTCTTTTTAGAACTTTGTAATAAGGAAAATATATACTTAAATGCAACAAGAAATATTAACTTGTTAAAGATTTGATTAATTTCCAAATTTATGTGAAACCAAGCTTCATAATCTTCAAAGTTTCCATCTTTCAAAGAGTTCGATATATTGATGTACCTTCATTTCAGATTATTGTTTTGAATGGTAAGGGGAGAGGCTACAGGAGGTTATATCAGGGAATCGTCAAATGACAATGACAGCAAGTCATTAGAATTCAAGAAAAAAAATTAATAAATATATTAAAAAGACATAGGCGAACTCAATTTCAGGAAGTACATCTGGCTCTAATTGGACTTGGAAAGTCGTCACACATGAACATCTCCCTCTCTTGTCTTTGAAGCTGAAGGATCTCTCATCTCTACCTTTTTCTAGATTTTGCTCCATTCTTATTCTTGCTTGCTGTTGCTGTTGTTCTAAGAAGGTTCTTGGTATTTGATCCCCTACGATTTTCATCTGCAAGTTGACTTGTCTTAGTAAATCACAAATTTACTTTAATCTTTGATTATTAGTTTAAGTATTTAAGAGCAAGAGAATCTTATTACCTCAAATTAGCCTATACATCAATCTACTTGAATTGGGGATTCGTTCCTTCCTTAATCGGTTAATTTAGCTGGAAAGAAAGGGTATCACATAGTACCAACTGGTCAGCCAGGGCTCTGGACAAAGGAGTGGGTACTCAGGAAGAATGTGGGCAAAGAGGCATTATATATCATTGCTCTAAGCACTGGAATTCCCGTTGTTTTTAGTTTTATAATGAAAAAAATCAATATGCATCATGGAGTTGTGTATGAGATCCATTTTGTTGTATTTGTTATGGTCAGAGGGTTTAGTTCTGCCACGGCTGGAGTTCACAACAAAAGGCAACCTTGATGGCAGAGATGCTGTGACCACGATGATGCCAATGGTGTCCTTACCAGGCTGTGTCACTCGGGAATGTCACACTTGTCAAACTGGTCAGTGTAATTCTGAACAGAGTTTCTTGCCCCCAGAGACTTGGCAACATTTGTGGGACCTGGTTAAAATAAAGAGAGCCCGATTGGAGTGTGTGGATGGAGATGAGGACGGTAAACGCTATTTTGATATAATGATCAGTCAATCAGAGTAAAATGATCTTTTGATATAATGCTTATCTAGCCCAGTGTTGAAACATTGGAAGCTCTGCTCATTCTAGAAATTTATCTGTTTTCTGAGTTATTTCATGTAGCCAACATACCTGTAACTGTTCAAGATGACTATCAGCCCAGCACTCCCGGTCTACCTCTCTCAGTCTAGCAAGAGAGGGGAGAGACATACATATCTATTTTGAAACATTTATATCTCTGCTAAAAATATTTGTTGATGTCCAAAGGCAGGATTTTCTTTAAAA
>NW_012147864.1:2374316-2376260 GCF_000956105.1 Propithecus coquereli
GAAGCATGCTACACCTCCAATTGTCACTGTCTACATTTTAAAAATAAAAACAAATATTACATGCCACAATTAATCTCCAGTCCTCCATATTTTTTAAACAAAGAAAAAAATGACTTGTGGATTTGGAGTAAAAGCTGTTATGTAAAAATTGAATTAGAAAGAAAACTGAAAACATATGAATGACAAGATAAAAATGTAATGAGAAAAATGTTTAAGTGCTGTGGTGCTTTTGGATGGCTCTACTTCTCAGTTCAGCCTAAAAGAAAGAGCAGTTCGTGGTGAATGCTGCAGGCAGGGTGCATGTGTGGCCACACACATCTGGTATGCAGGTGTCTGAGTGGAATTTGCCGTCACTCCAAGAAACAGTCAGAGATTGTCTTTTTCGATGGAGAATGGTGTGGGGACTGGTGGAATTCAGTGTCAGATGTCAAGCTTGCAACATACTCATATAAGTCAGCGTCACAGTTGGAGATGTTGTTTGACAACCTTTTGAGTTAATTTCACTCAACTGAAAATGTTTCATAAAAATGAGACAAAAACCAGTTTCTCGCTCTCCCTTCAGAATCACATCTTTAGAAGAAGCAAATGAAAAGGAGGCCCTTTCTAGTTTCCATTACGAGAAACCTTATTTAAGAGTTACAGAAAGATCAATTGCTTTTGTTTGTTTGTTTGAAAGAAATAAAAAGATTATCAGAAAGATTGTCGATCAGAGTTATTTTTAAAACAAACTTCCACGAACCCATTCATTTTTGGACCCCAAAATGGACTTTTGTTGATTACAGTTTAAGAGTCTTCTGGCTCTGTTAGTCCCGCTGCTCTCCACGCCTGCCTGTCCTCCCCCGCTCAGGTCCCACAGCACCCACGGTTAGTCCCTTTCTTGAAGATACATACTGTAAACGTATTTAGTCTTATAACCTAGGATGTCTCCGGGGGGAAATACAATATCAAAATTATGTTAACAAATATTTGTTGTAGTCATAGAGGCCTTGGTAACTTTGTGCTTTAGCACCTTGAAAATAGTCCTTTAATTTTTTTCTCCTCAAACATATAAGTCATAACCACCCTTAAGTGGTGGGGTTTAGAACAGAGTCACTGGTCTTAGTTTTCCGAGATCATCAGTAATGAACATAAGTATAGCCTCTTAGGGCTGAGATTTCTATCGAGGACTCAGCTGTACAGATTAGAGACAGCTCTCAGCACAGCACGAGTAGGAACTTCCTCCTCTCTGCCAAGCACGCCTCTGCGCTCCCCTCTCCTTTCTCATGCTCTTCCTTTTAGCCCAGGCTGAGTGGGTCCCCCACCTGCGCTCTCCTGCTGTGAGGTGACAGGAGGCTGCTGTGTCTTTAACATCAAACCGCCTCTTTGTGGTTCTGCTAAGGATCCCAGCAGCCACTCGTGCTTTCTACAGGTAGGAGCTGATTCTTGATCAGTGGCACGCGTGTGTCAGACACAGTTAGAAATGTGCAGCCCCCGGCAGAGTTTGTATCCTGTCAATATCATTTTTGTCTTTAGTCCTGCTCTGATTGATTCTTCTTTTTAAAAGGACCTTACTGACAATTTCCCTTTGATTTAACAAAAGTGATATGTGTCCATTATTAAAAATCTGGAAGCTCATTGTAGGGGGGGAAGACACGCCTCTAATCCTCGCTTGGGTGAGGCAAAGACATAAAGCGTAACCATAATGTTTGTACCCTCATAATACCCTGAAATAAAAAAAAGAAAAAGAAAAAGTCAGCACAAGGCTATTGGAAATAAGACAGCCGACGCTGATTTTTCTATTAGGAGGCAAAACTGGAGAAAGGAGAAAAGGAAAAGCATATATGAAATATTTAACTAAGTGTTAAAAATCTGATGATTTTGACCAGATCATTTTTTCTAATTTTTTCCACATGTTTACTAATGGCTGGTTGTACAGATGGACAATTTTTATCATGTAATAAAATA
>NW_012147864.1:2388370-2391584 GCF_000956105.1 Propithecus coquereli
CACACGCGCGCACACACACACTTTCAACATTAGCATATTGCTTAATAATTTATTCTCTCTCTGGAGCACGAGAAAGCTAATGGGAATAATTCAAGAATGAAAAGGGACTGGACACTGATGCATATAGGACTATTACAGCAACATGTTAAGAAAAATCTTGTTTTGTGTAAATGGGTTTTGTGAAACAGTTAAGAGAGCCTGAGCTAAGATGTATTAACTCTCCCAATTGTACTTTCTACTAAGTTTGGTTTCCATAATTCTAGACTGTATTTATGCCATACACATTCCTGGATGCCTTTGGATTAAAACACCTTCGGGCTCCATGATACTGAGTCCTGCCGTGTGGAAAATACCCCACTGGACCCTCCTCTAGCAGAGCAGATGGACAGAGGCACCACCGGGGACAACTCTGAATCAGTCAGTAGTGGCCCTGACAGGGACTGAAGCTCGTCCAGGGAGGTAAGCTCCCAGGTGAGTGGTGGGTTGGATTATGGAGAGGGGTAGCTCTTTCTTCACTTCTTACTTTATGGCTTTTGTTTGTCTTGTGGATGTAAAACTTATGTGTCCACAGGTCTGTATAGGAAGCACATTGATACAAAGCATGATTGTGGCTCACAATGGGCTGAAGAACTCACCAAGTATTAATAGATCTTCCTGTTAAAACATCACTCCAGTACAAAGTACATGTACCATGTTAGACTATTCCATGCTATCTCCTGTATACAGCAAATGAAACGTTTGAGGCCTGGACCCGAACTGTAGTTGGTCCGTCTGCTTCTGAGGTTTAGGCAGTGCCTTAAGGGGGCTGCTGCTTAGTAGGGTGGAGGAGAAAAATGACATAACCTGGGACGCCAGTCATGAGACTCTACCCTGCAAACTTGCTATCTTCCTGAAATCAAACATCATCATTGAGGACGTTCCTTCCCATAATAAATACTTCCATGCTTGGCAAGTTTCTACATTATCTACACAACACATGCATGATGCATATGCCATGTCAACCGACTTTTTATCTAAATTTTTGTCCCTCAGTGAAACAGCTGTCATATATGTTATAATGGTCACTCCTATCACTAACTGCTGTCATGAATTCTACAGCCAATTTCTCATTGCAAGTGTCTGTCTCTTCTTCACCTTCTTCAGGGGACCCATGTGATGGATGTCCTCCAAAAGGTAAAAACATCATCCCACCAAGCATGTGACTCCATCAGAGCTGGGATCTTTGTTTTGTTGACTGATATAACAAAGTACATGACATATTGTAGGTGTTCAGTAAATATTTGTTGATTTATATTGTATTATTTTTTTTAAGCGTATTTTTATTCTCCTATCTTTTGTTCGGTACCGCAAAGTTTCACACAACCAGGTTGCGATCTGTTCTTCCCCACCTGTTTCAGTCTCAGCTTCCTCCTCTGGCAATACCCAACACATTACCACATGGTGAAGTCCCCTAGGAGCTCCTATTCACTCATAACCCTTTGATCTGTTAAGGACCTCTAGTTTAAATAGTTTCTAGCAGTAAATATATTTAAAAACAGTAACCCTTACATTTTTTATACGAATACTTTTCAGTGACAAGGCAGTTTTTTAAAACAAAATAAATGCACTTTTACAACTGGGAGAGTTTTAGCAATCATTTAGTTCAAAACCTTATTTTTTCAGATGAGGAAATCAAGCATAGAGAGCTTCAAAAAACTTATTGATGGTCACATTACTAATAGTAATGTTTCAAGAAATAATTGTTGCTTAATTGATTCAAAATATATAAGCACCTTCTCTTTTTTACATGCAAATTCCAAAGCATTTATGAAAGTCTACTCTAAATTGAAACAGGATCTCTTTACAATTTAGTCTAGGAATGCCAAAAAATAAAGGATTTATATTATATGCCTGTTGTCTTATAAGAATGTAAGAGTTGAGTTCAGGAAAATTTGGCAAAAAAATCCTTCGAGCTCCTGACATTCTAGCTTCAGCTTCCAAGAGCTTCAGGCTAATTTTCTTCCACTGGGAAGACAAATGGTTATTAAATTTCTTCAATTAAGTATAACATGAGGGTTTAAATGGATTCAAATTTTCAAAATTGCACCTAATTTCTTAGCTGGGTAAGAATTTACTTCAATTAAATAGCACCACATTTAGCTAGCAGCAGGAACAAGCAAACAAAATTGATGGCAATTAAATATATATTTAAAAAATACTTTCTGTGCACTCAATTTTAGGTCAGGTTCTAAAAGAACACAAAGATGGAACAAGTAATACTCTGTTTCAAGAAGCTTAGAATTTATTAGCACAGATAAAGAGCATCTCTAATGACAATATAAGACAGAAAATTAAGAAGTATGTCATGAGTGGCTCTAATTTTATGGCTCTAATTTTTGGGTGAGCTAAGAACAAGTCTGAGCATATGGTAGGTCTGGGTAAAACAGAAGTTAGGAGAGGAGAGAGAAGAGAGGAAGTGGAAGCCTAGTCCATTACCTAGAGGTTACTCACATCATTTCTTCTCATAGTCTACTGCCAAGAACGTAGTCACATGGCCACTGCTAGCTGCAAGGAAAGCTGGAAAATCAGTTTCTAGCTGGCAGCCCGTGCACTTGGCTAAAACTCAGGGAGCTTTAAGTTGAATTTTAACTAATGTTTTCTCTGCATCTATTAATATGATCATATAAATGTTCCCTTTAATGTATTCTTGCAGTGAATTGTATTGTATTGTTAGATATTCTAATTGAAGCAATTTTGCATGCCTGAAATAAATCCCAATGCAAAAACAATGTTATCTTTTATATACATTTTTAGATTTGTTTTCCTAATTATTTTAAATTTTTGCATTTATGCTGATTTTGATTTTACCAGCTAGATATATTTTTTTCTCGTTAACTGCAGTAGACTTTTATTTTTAATCTCTGGACTATTTCTGTTTTTCCTTAATAGTCTCCAAATTCTGCAAATTTTCCCCATGATTTTCCACTTAGAAAATATGCACATAAGGCAGGGGAAAGTTCTTCCCTAACTGTGATTCAGGTTGATGAGTATGGGGGTCTGGTGTGGCGAGAAATCTAACCAGAGCTGGGGGGACTCCAGCCACAGACGGGACACACCATAGTATCCAAGAAAAAAATCTTTTAAAGTCACGTTCTATAAAGGAATAAAAGAGAAAGGGATAAAATTTCTCGTTTGGAATCCTTAAGCTCTCAGGGATGGCAAATCCCCCAGAGCC
>NW_012147864.1:2391634-2394054 GCF_000956105.1 Propithecus coquereli
ACTATATTTAATGAAGTTAAGTATTCAAAAATGTTGTTTTTAAAAGCATGGCCACTACCACCCATCAGGCATTCTTGCATTCACTTCAAGCAGGAGGTTTCATCCACAGTAGTAACATACATCCAGTTGGTAGTTGAGTAACCTGATGAGGCCAAGGGGGCATTTTTTTCCTCTTCATAATGATTATTCAGTTTATAAAAAGTTCTTTAAAACATTTTTTAATGCCACAGAATCATTGCACATTAGAAGTCCAGCCTTTCTATACTTTCAGTGACCACGAAGACAGTTGTATGACTGTGACACTTTCCAGAACAATTCTGTCTTTTGATGCTTTCTTTCTGGATATCCCCAAATGTGAAGCCATTAATCAGGAACCTTCTGGGGAACCTTCCAGGGAAATCATTGCATAAGGTGAAGAAGAGTAAATTTAAAACATTACTTGCCTTCAAGCCTGACCAGTATAAATTCCATCAATGCAGGCTATTACAGGCCAGAGGAAGTGTTTTATAAGGATGAAGCCATTATCCCTTTCAGCTTGGGAATTGTTGTATTTGTTTGATCTGAAAGGTCTTGTTCTCCACTGTGACCTAACCTTATGGTTGGATTTTTACCAACTTTAGAATCATCTTCTCAGGACCCTAACATATTACACATTGCTCTGTGTTCCTCAAGGAAGGAGAAGATTCTTGAGAAAGCTTTGAAAGTTGAAGGATACGTGCTCGTTAGGTACGAGACCAAGAAGCAAAGTAATTATCGATGAAAATGCCAGTGAAAAACCAGCAGCAAGATAAAGCTCAGATGGAGAAACTGGGAAAAATCAATGAGAAAGTCTTGATGATAAATACCCCATATAAGAATGGAAGCAAAGAAAGAACTTACATCCACAGCTCAAATCCAGTAACTTAGATGGGGGTGGAAAAGAGTCACAGGAAAAATAGAATTCACACAAATCTGAGAATAATATTGGTCTAAGAGAGACACTCCAGAGCCAGCAGGTATGAGAGCACAGTTCGCTCCTCTCAGCAGATGAGCAGTCTGAGCTGTCATCATGACACAAGACTGTATTTGCTAACGAGAATCGAGTCCTAAATGTGTGTACTTGTCTCGTATTTCTCACATATATTGGCATGGTTTTAAGAGCTTGCATACACTTAGGAAAGTATGCAATGAAAAAATGCATCACGATTTCCATGCCACCTGCACAACCCCAACACAGTTCCCTCAGTCAGAGTAACCTTTGTTGAGTATTATCTGTGAGGCACTTTTCCAGGTCCCAGGGGTTCAATAATGAGCAAACACAGACAGGAGTCCTGCTTTCCTGGACTTTACGAGCTAACGGGAAGAGCCAAAAATTAAACGATCACTGAAATATATAATTTCAAATCATCGAAGAAAAGTACAAGGAGCAAAGAAAGAGTAAAGGAGTGGATCCTGACCACGTTTTCAGGACCGGGACCTGCTGCCCTGAGAATGTGTGAGTTGAGATGAAAAAAATGAACATAAGTGAACCAGGTAAACGTGTCTAATAGAGAACGTTCCATGGCAGCAGTATCAGCGTGTCCAAAGGCTTTTGATAGAGCAGATACTTTTGAGAATCTGAGAGAAGACCAGCAAGCCTGTACTCAGAGAACTTAAAAGAACAGGCTGGAAAAAGCTCCTGTGTCCTTTCATCACCAAGGAGGCAATATCAGTATGGTGAAGGCCGTGACAGGACTGAGGTCTCCTAGCCCAAGAAAATCAAAGATTCCCTAGGAGCAGGCTCTCCCTGGGGATTCATAGAGGAGTGTAACTAGAAGGCAAAAATTTTTCTCTCTTCTACCTCAAAGACACATTCATTTAGCAGAGAGGGTCACTCATGCCAGCTGCCCAAGCTGAAAGACCATTCTCACTCTATTCCAAGAAGAGCCCTAGGGCAAAAAAAAGTAGGATAATAGAAGAAAGCCTTAAACTCTTCTTGCACAATAATCTGGAGTGAATACGATAAAAAAAAAAAGTTGGATTTGGGAGGACCTGATTGTGGCTATCTTATCCCGAGGTGGCCTACTGCGACGGTTTCCGCATCCCTACCCAGTGCTCTGCCTGCAGGGTAAGACTGGACCAGGTGAATGACAGCACATCCCCTAAACTAAGCGCAAAAAGCACGAGTCAAGGAGGTTTGGGGTCGGGGGGAGAAGGAGGTAAATGAAATGCTGAAAGGGACCAAACAGAAACAGAAACAACAGGAAGCATCAGAGCAGAAACACCCAAGGAAGGGAGGTTTCCCCATAGACCACAGACGGGGTCTTCCGGAAAATCTAAAGCAGTGGTTTTCAAGGTGTGGTCCCCACCATTAAGACTGCTGTGAATTTTTTTCTTTTCTCTTTTTTAGAGATGAGGTTTCACTATGCTGTCCAGGCTGGTCTCACACTCCTGGCCTCAAG
>NW_012147864.1:2397463-2403552 GCF_000956105.1 Propithecus coquereli
CTCCATCTTTACTCTTTTGTCCACAGAGATTTGCCACAATGCCATTTCTCATTCCTCCCTGCATGAACTCCTCTGGTCCAACGTTGCTACTTTGGTTCTAACCCTGAGAGTTTATTTCTAAAACCTGAGAATTAGTTCTAAACCTGAGAACCTAAGGAACTGAGATCCATTCTTTTGCTTTGATACACACTGGTTCCCTAAAAACTCTGAGAGGCTGCCCATGCTTTTATTCGGACACCTTTGCAGATATGAGCTATCTAGGTTTATAGATTCATATGGGTGTTCTCCTTTATTCTGTTATGGCAGTGGATTTCAATGATTGGTATTTAAACACCAAACCTTACATTCCTAGGATAAACCCTATTTGTTCATAATGTATTATCTTTTTGCATTGCTGGATTTGATTTGCTAATATTTTGTTAAGGATTTTAGTATCTATGTTCAAGAGGTAGATTGGTCTGTAATTCTTTATTCATAACGCCTTTGTCTGGTTTGCTGTGTTAAGGCTTGCAATAAACTGAGTTGAAAGTGTACTCTTCTGTTTCCTGAAACAGTTTGTTCAAGATTGGTAGTGTTTCTGTCTCAAAAGTTTGATCAAATTCCTGAGACAGGCTGACTGATCAGTTTCTTGCTTTGACATAGTTTCTTGCTCTAAAATGGTCCAGAGATTACAGTTTACCTAATTTTACCCAATTAAGAACAAGAGAGCAAAAACCCAGTTGACCTGCTCTAAGGGTCAGGGGACTTCCCTGGAGCCCCCCGCAGGCGCAGTAAGGCTTAAGCACAAACCTATAGTAACCTTTTCTTCATTTTAATAGCAAAAGTCATGCCCAGGGGTGGCAATTTAAAATGCTTATGCTATGTGCAATGCATGAAGAGGTATGTAAGCTACTGCGCAGGCGCTAGGAAAACCCTTCCTATACAAGTTTTGACATAACGCCTCCTTTAGGAAAGCCCATGAAACAAATCCCCACACTACCCTCGGAGAGCAGGAGAGCCCCCCAACTTTTCTTTCTTTTCTTTTTCTTTCTTTGTTTTGGGGGGAGGGAGGGTACTGACTCCCTTATACACAAGCTAAATAAACCTTTTCTTTGCCATAATGTCTGCTGATGTCTCTTGATTTCTATCCTGGGAGATTACAAGAACCCGGGGATGTGTTTCCTTTGAGAGAAATCTTTAATGCCAAATTTAATTTATTTACAATATACAGTCATCCCTCGCTGCCCATGGGTGACTGGTTCCAGGTCCCCCCCACCCCACAGACACCCAAATCTGCAAATGCTCAAGTCCCTATTTATAATGGCATACTATTTGCATATACCTTACGCACATCCTACTACATATGGTCAATTATCTCTAGATTACTTATAATACCTAATACAGTGACTACACATCACTTTATCAGCATGGGTTCAACGTAGAACCTGGTTGTTTGACACCTCCAAAGGATTGCATGAACTCTCCAGCAACTGACTCCAACAAAAAGGAAACTGTGCAAATGCTAGATATAGAATTCAGAGTATGGATTGCAAATAAGATCAATTTTGGATTGATGAGAAAATTGAAAACTAACACAAAAAAACAAACAAAAAAATTTAGGACATGAATGAAAAATTCACTGAAGAGATAGATAATCTGAGAAAAAATACAGCAGAACTTCCAGAAATGAAAGAGTCATTTAAGGGATTTAGCCAAAGAATTCATAACTAAGATTCTAAGGCAAATATAGCAGCAGCAAAAATAAATAAATGTGACTTAATTAAATTAAAAAGTTTCTGCACAGCAAAGGAATTAATCAACAAAGTGAACAGACAACCTATAGAATGGGAGAAAATATTTGCAAACTATACATCTGACAAAGGACTAATATCCAGAATCAACAAAGAACTCAAACAAATCAGCAAGAAAAAAATAAACAACTCCAACAAAAAGTGGGCAAAAGACATGAAAGGAAGTTTTTCAAAAGAAGACAGACAAATGGCCAACAAACATATGAAAATATGGTCAACATCACTAATCACCAGGGAAGTGCAAATTAAAACCACAAGAGTACCACCTCACCCCTGTCAGAATGGCCATTACTAAAAAGTCAAAAAACAATAGATGCTGGTGTGGATGAAGAGAAAAAGGAAAGCTTATACACTGTTGGTGGGATGGCAAAGTAATTCAATTCCTATGAAAAACAGGACAGAGATTCCTTAAAGAGCTAAAAGTAGACCTACCATTCAATCCAGCAGTCCCACTACTGGGTATCTACCCAGAGGAAAAGAAGTCATTTATCAAAAAGACACCTGCATGCAAATGTTTATTGCAGCACAATTCACAATTGCAAAGATACGGAATCAATTTAAGGGCTCATCATTTCTTGAGTGGATAAAGAAAATGTGTTGTGTGTGTGTGTGTGTGTGTGTGTGTGTGTGTATCTACATGTAGTATTACTCAGCCATAAAAAATAATGAAATAATGTCTTTCGCAGCAATTTGGATGGAACTGGAGACCATCATCCTAAGTGAAGTATCTCAGGAATGGAAAAACAAACACCACATGTTCTCACTAATCAATGGGAAGTCAACAATGGGTACACATGGGCACAAAGAGATGTAAAGGACATTGGAAACTAAAAAGGAGGCAGGGTGGGGGGGTGAGGGATAAAAACTTACATATTGGTACAATGAACACTGTCCAACCAAGGGGCACACTGAAAGCCCTGACTTCACACAGTGTACTCATGTAACAAAAATATTTGTATCCCCTTAATATTTTGAAATTTAAAAAAAGAATATTTATATTGCATAATAATTTTTTAAAAACCCCTTTTTTATGATTAACATCACAGAATAAACAGAGAAAGAAAAAAAATGGAGTTTGCCTAGACCATTCAATATATTTTGCTTATTGGTTATAGAAATAAAAGGAACACATCAAAAATATAAGTGTATTGAATAGAATATAGAAAATAACAGACATTACATTATGGTATCATGTTAATAAATGGTTGCATTTGCATACTTGCAAAAAACATAATTTTAATTAGAAAAAATCTGAGGCTATATCAAAATTTTGGCTCAATTTTTTTCTACTCTTTCTATATATCTTATGTGTCTTATAATTATAATATATCATATTGTTTTGTAAGACATACGAGAATATGGCACTCAACTGCATCTTGGAAAAACTGCTTAAAGTATTAATTGTGTGCCCCAACGATAATGTTGTAATGGGTTTTAACCTGTTTGTCTTTAAAAAACTAAATGTTACATGAGGTCCACAAGATCAAAGAATAATTTGCAAATTTAGAAGACGAAGTTTGACTCCTATTTCTATTTTGAAGAGAAATAGTTTGTTATCTGAAATATAATCTCATTTTGTAACTCTTTCCTCACGGAGACGCTGATAAATTGGGAAACACTGTACACGAAAGCCCCTTTCAGAGGTCTACAAAGGTCATTATCACATGAAAATAAATTTCCTACACAAAATGGCAGTGTGAAAAAAATTTATGTTCTTGGTGGAATTTCGGAGACAACGAAATGGTGGGTCAGATTGTGTTGAATGCCCACATACTCTGCTGTAGCGCCTGGCTCGTCCAGGGCTCGATGACAAATAACATTTCATAGTATTAGTAACTGATTCTGGGTCCCTGCTATGACTTGTAGAACATGAATTCAAACATAACTATTGACATTATTTAATGGGAACTAGTGATCATCTAGCAAAATGAGCTCAGCTAAAGTAAACATATGTGCTCAGTCACCAAATATCGTTGCTAAAGCAATGCTGCTTATATATTTCCCACTTCTCTTTCCTACAGGGAGGAGAAAATTTCTAATCTCTCCCAAGGAAGAAAAAGTATAAACTATAGCTATCCAGCTTTTCCCTGTCTCCTTGT
Source organism: Propithecus coquereli (assembly GCF_000956105.1). Classification (NCBI taxonomy): domain Eukaryota; kingdom Metazoa; phylum Chordata; class Mammalia; order Primates; family Indriidae; genus Propithecus; species Propithecus coquereli. Next base: position 2,401,353 of record NW_012147864.1, read on the forward strand.
TGATTTCTTCCCAAGAGAGGATGAAGTTGGGAGACAGAGCTGAGCACGCTCAGCTAAATCCAGTCCAGGGTCCTCTCTCGTGTATCTCAGGTCTGCCCACGTGCAGACGTGGCCAGCTCCCTCCCCTGAGGGCTGTTGGATACACAAACTGCGTGGCTGCAAGACTTGCCACAGTGTCTGTAGGATTTCGTGGTCAGCATCTAGGCTTCCTAAGCAACAACTGTGTGGCCCCCAGTGGCTAATCTTGGCCCGACCTCATAGGTGCAACTTGACCTAAGAAGGCACAGCTCCTAAATTAAAATCATTAATAATGACAGCAATAATAACAGGGCCCACGTCTTCTGATTCCACCGATTTCCACTTCACTGTATGATCTTTCGTCCTGAATATATTTAAATTGTGTCCAATTTCTGATGCTTCTTGCATAAAAACAAAAGGAACCAAGCAAGTCCTTTGTGTTCTGTGAAAACAGATTATATGATCCAAAATCAGAAAAAATACTACATGGCATAATGCCAAAATGTAAAACTGCTCTAGAAGCACATAGAAATGTATATATAAATACACTTGAAAAATGCCAGGTGCTATATAAATGTAAGACATTATTGTTGTTGTTATTCATCCTTTGTTTATAAAGTTATTTGAGCCATTTTTTATTCAAAATATCTGCTTAAAATTTGCCATTTTGAGCTTTTGGCTCAAGAGGATTTTGTGCATTGGCAAAATCACCCACCCGGCCCTTATGAGGTCGCTGTGATTGTGCCACTTGGATTCATGGCCTGATTTTATTGAATTGGCCTCTTCCTTTGGACTCTGCTTCCAGGGCCCTAATTATCTGGCTCAGTTCAGGTTCACAGATTTGTCAGACAATAATATTTGGCAATTCTAGAGCAGGAAAGGCCCCAAACTAAATGGAATTGGGAAATCTCATAGGGTTTTCATGCCAGGGCTTTCTGGAATGGGAAAAGATTTTTTTAAAAAGGCAGTAATGCACCCCTTACTCCTGGAGATGAATTAGGAAGTCCCCCTTCCTCACTCCCATCCCCCACCTGCCACGAGACACCCACACGCGCGCACACACACACTTTCAACATTAGCATATTGCTTAATAATTTATTCTCTCTCTGGAGCACGAGAAAGCTAATGGGAATAATTCAAGAATGAAAAGGGACTGGACACTGATGCATATAGGACTATTACAGCAACATGTTAAGAAAAATCTTGTTTTGTGTAAATGGGTTTTGTGAAACAGTTAAGAGAGCCTGAGCTAAGATGTATTAACTCTCCCAATTGTACTTTCTACTAAGTTTGGTTTCCATAATTCTAGACTGTATTTATGCCATACACATTCCTGGATGCCTTTGGATTAAAACACCTTCGGGCTCCATGATACTGAGTCCTGCCGTGTGGAAAATACCCCACTGGACCCTCCTCTAGCAGAGCAGATGGACAGAGGCACCACCGGGGACAACTCTGAATCAGTCAGTAGTGGCCCTGACAGGGACTGAAGCTCGTCCAGGGAGGTAAGCTCCCAGGTGAGTGGTGGGTTGGATTATGGAGAGGGGTAGCTCTTTCTTCACTTCTTACTTTATGGCTTTTGTTTGTCTTGTGGATGTAAAACTTATGTGTCCACAGGTCTGTATAGGAAGCACATTGATACAAAGCATGATTGTGGCTCACAATGGGCTGAAGAACTCACCAAGTATTAATAGATCTTCCTGTTAAAACATCACTCCAGTACAAAGTACATGTACCATGTTAGACTATTCCATGCTATCTCCTGTATACAGCAAATGAAACGTTTGAGGCCTGGACCCGAACTGTAGTTGGTCCGTCTGCTTCTGAGGTTTAGGCAGTGCCTTAAGGGGGCTGCTGCTTAGTAGGGTGGAGGAGAAAAATGACATAACCTGGGACGCCAGTCATGAGACTCTACCCTGCAAACTTGCTATCTTCCTGAAATCAAACATCATCATTGAGGACGTTCCTTCCCATAATAAATACTTCCATGCTTGGCAAGTTTCTACATTATCTACACAACACATGCATGATGCATATGCCATGTCAACCGACTTTTTATCTAAATTTTTGTCCCTCAGTGAAACAGCTGTCATATATGTTATAATGGTCACTCCTATCACTAACTGCTGTCATGAATTCTACAGCCAATTTCTCATTGCAAGTGTCTGTCTCTTCTTCACCT
>NW_012147864.1:2406252-2409916 GCF_000956105.1 Propithecus coquereli
AACCTCTTATACTTTCCTGGATTAAACTTAAGCCCATTATCCAAAGTGAGGCACCACAAGATCGGAAGAACGGGCTCCACTTGTACTCGCCATCAAATTGGTACTAACTGATTAACACTATGGTGCTCACATGGCAGTAATACTCTCCAGGGATTAGGGGGATGGGGGGGTAAACCCACAACTAAAGGACACAGGGAGCATTGTAGGGGGAAAGGGGGTGCCTTTAACCCTCGCTTGGGTGAGGCAAAGACATAAAGTGTAACCAAAATGCGTGCACCCTCATAATACCCTGAAATAAAAAAAAAAGAGGTGGCTTTTATTCAAAGTCTTACTCAAATATATTTTACATGGTTTTTATATGTGCTATAACCAAGAAATGTCTACCTATGTTTATTCCATTCCAAAAGAGTCTCCCACTCACTCTTTGTGGTCAGTTCTTCTCTATGGAGCATCTGCTTCTACTGCCAAATCCAGGCACAGGAGCTTGTCTTTGTTCTGCTCAGCCTATTGGCGGCTCACTCCATCCTGGAAACTCTCCTCTCTTCCCTTCCCTGACCCCACCCTCTGTGGGGCTTTCGCCTCTCTTACTACTCTCTCTCCCATTTCTCTGGCCGTCTCTTCCTTCTCAATCTCATTTCTAAATTTTGGAATGCCCCATGGTTTTTTCCTAAGGTTTCCTCTAGCTCTACATTCTTGCCCTAAGAATTAAATAGGACCAGGCACAAAGGGGGTGTTCTGGAAGTATTTGCCAAATGGGCGCACGCGTGGAAAATAGAAAAATAGCCTGTAGGAATAGTTATATTTTGAAAGAAAAACAAAGATACTGTGGCTGCTGAAGACTAATTTCTGTTATTTTCAATTCTTTTTTCTCTATTTGGATCTTTAGCACCAAAACAAAACCCTTCTTTCATGTAATGTTGAAGGAAAAGTAAATTAAAGAACTCCATAAAGAATATAAAAATACCCTAAGATTTTCCAGTTGTATTTTATTTCGTTTATTCTTAAACTTTCTATACTAATTCCACATTCCATGACTCTCTTTTTCTTTCATGTTTCCCACACACCCTAATGTCTCTGTCACTTTTAGGTTAATAAATTTTGGGCAAGAAAATAAACTTCTCATTTATTTTCTTCCATTAAATCTGGACGAACTGAAGAACGGGGTTTGTGTCTGCCGTGGTTATGAGGTTTATACTCTCGGTAGCAGAGGCCAAGAATCCAAAAGGAAAACGTGTGTGTGAAGAGAGAAGTGGAAGCAGAAACAGCTCTGGAGCAGTGTGGTCCCTTCCTTACGCTGCCAAAAGCTGTGACTCAAAAGGGACAACACACATGTCAAAGAAAGCTGGTTTTTTTCCCTTTTATGCATCTTACAAGAGCCGATGAGAATTCCGATAGGACAGGATCACAGGGGTGGTGGAACCTTATGTTCGGTCTTCATGGCCTTTCCCTCATATTCACGCACTGTCCACATAGTAAATATCTAGGTAGCCAGGAAATAGTTCAGCCAAAGTTATTCTCACAGCAATTCCAAATGACGTTAAAAATAAAAGCGAAGGTCGATTTTGTTCTTCCTTGATTTTTATAATACCACATATCTGAAATTTTCTTAGGTTGAGTACCATGACATTCTAACGGAAATTAAGGATTAGCATCATGCCTCAGCAGTCTCATGAGGTTCCATAGGTGAATTTCGACTTGATTCGCAAACGCTGCCATCGCTGTGCAGTGCAGTGACGCAGACGGTGACACAGTCTAAGTTTGTGCCGTCCAACCCACTCCTCCTAGATTTTATGGTTAGCTCCTTGTCTTCTAAATCCTAGTTGTATGTTTCAACATGACAGCACTGCCATTCCTAGGCGCAGTGTCAAGTTCAGAAGGAAAGTCTCTCCTCCCATGTTCTCTTCTCCGGCTCCCGTCAGGCCCCCAGAGTTCCCTGACTGCTGGTCCTGCAGCTCCAGACCCCACTCCTGAGAGGAACCTGTCCTGCTACGAACGAGGGTGCTTCCAACATGCATGTCCTGGGTACCAATGGAAAGTAAAGGTATGTCTGTTCATGATCAACTCCAGCTTATCTTGGAAATATTACTAAGTAAAGCAGAGGCCAATACTCCCTGATTCACATACGGGAGATTTAATGAGCGTGCACATTGGGAAACTAGTTCAAGACACGAAAATGGTGGCAACTCTTACTATATTTGTGAGCCAATGTAAAATGTCTACTGTATGTTTAGCAAATTTAATAAAACAAATAATACCAGAGACTAGTAAAGGCAAGGCTTCTAGCAATCTTTCATGACAGATACAAATCACTTTTGTGTTTAGGAGCAATTATAATGAAGAACAATTTTCTAAATTAAGAATTAATAATGGAAATGATTGACGCCAGGGCTGCAAACTCCTCCTTCGTCTCCAAGTGAGGCCGCTTGACCCCACATTGACACTTGTGATTTTTGGCTACGAAAGTAAAAGAATCTTTAGAGACTAGATCAACACTCTAGCAGAAAATCATTCCTTTTTGATAAGATTCCCTGATAACAGGCCCTCTACTACATTCCAAAGAAAAACTCTCCACTTTATCTCTCCAGTCTGGGATTGATTTCCCGTCTTATTCACAAAGCCAGTGCCGCTGTTTGGCAACATGCCTGGTGCCCGGTATTTGCACCCCTGCGCTGCAGGGGTGCCCTGCCTTTGTTTGCCGACACTGCTCCCGGCACTGTGGTCTCACTGCTGCCCGGCTGCTTTCCCCAGACATCCTCAAGGCCCGGTGCCCGCCTCCAGCCCACCCAAGACTCTGAATTTTAGCTACTCTTCTAAGCCTGGCACTTATAAGGATGAAAATAGTTATTTGGTGCTCACCCATGAAGCTGGTTGACTTGTGCTGGTTGTGCTTGTTGGTAGCGTTCCCTGGATGCAGTGCTCTGCTTTCTCTGTTGGAGAAAGTTGGACTTTTCTCCAAATTCCAGCAGTTGGATGTTTCTTGTGGCAAAAGGTGGGCAGGTGCATAGTAAGAGATTCCAGGCCTCAGGGGCTGCCTTGTCCAAACGCAGTCAAAAGACATGAGACCCACTGAGTGACACGTGAGTTCCATCTCTGAAGGCTGGAGAACATGGAACCATAATCCTAGAACAGACACTGAGACCATCCTGAGAGGCAAATAGTTGCTCAAAAAAGAAGAGTTCAAGCTCCCAACCAGGGCTGTGGCTTTCCTCCTACCACACCACCTGTGGATAGATTGATCTACTGGCAGTTCTAAAAGCAACTCATGGCCAGGTGAGTAACATATCAAAAAATGCCCAATGTTACTAATCATCAGGGAAACGCAAATTAAAACCACAATGAGATATCACCTTACCCCAGTTAGAATGTGTCCTGTGTTGATGCATTTTCTAGATAGAACCTTGCCACTCAAAGAGTGGTCTGTAGACCAGTAGCATCATCACCTAGAATCCTATTAGAGACACAGAATCTTGAGCAAAACTGCAAGACTACTGAGACTCTGCATTTTAGCGGGATCCTCAGATGGTTCATAAACGCACTAACGTGGGAGAGGCACTGCTCTAGGACTTCAGTGCCGTAACTTCATACGTAATAAAGATACCAAACTTTGGTATTTGATTCCTGCTTTAAATTGGAATGTCTCCAGTGATTTCAGCATTAAATACCC
>NW_012147864.1:2410246-2421931 GCF_000956105.1 Propithecus coquereli
AATAAAAAAAAAAAAAAAGAATATTTTATTGTTCTATCTTGTTCTTCCCAAGAATAACTGTTGGATCTGGGGTTTAGCTCACATTCTACTAAGTACTAATTGCATAATCTTGGATAAATGTATTAACCCCATTGTCTCTGTTTCCTCCTCTGTAATATGGAGATCACAATAGTACCTATCATATCAGGTAATTTTGATGATTTAATGAAATAACACTTTTAAAGCACTTATTAAACACTAAGTAAAATATTAATTATTACTATAAGATTATTTAAGCAGTAAATCACATAATGTATACTTTAACATTAAATACAAAGTATTCATTTTTGGGTTCCTTCAATATTTTCTTATTTCATCTTGCTCCTTTTTATCCTTCACTTCATCATCTCGTCTCTCCTCCTTACAGTTTTGTTAATAGTAAGACCAGTGATCTAGTCCTGGTCATTTTGGGGACATCAAGCAGAGATCTTCTACATTGTTTGTTTCTTTTAAAAAATGTTTTCAGAGGCATATGCATTCTCTGACACTTTGTGATACAGTATCCCTCCTCCCATTCACCTGCTTGCCTGTTAGGATTGGGAACTTTTGCTTTGGTGTAGAGCTGAAGGCACAAAGTGACAACCACTGGACTTGTCTGACCTCAGACTTCATTTATTTCCATCATTTATTTTACTCAAATGCTAACTTTCTTTGTATCGGCAAATGCCAATTTAATTATGTTCTGCAGAAGCCCCCAACCTTTTTGGCACCAGGGATCGGTTTCACAGAAGACAATTTTCCTGCAGGGTTGAGGGGGGGGGTAGGAGCTCAGGCGGGGATGCGAGCGATGGGGAACGGCTGTAGAAACAGATGAAGCTTCGCGCCCACGCCTGCCACTCCCTCCTGCTGTGCGTTGCTCCTCCCCAAGTTTCATGGGAAACAATTTTTCCATGGACGGGGTGGTGGGGTGGGGCAGTGTGGCTCTTCAACCTGGTCCTTTAACAGGCTGCTGACCCAGGGCTTGGGGACTGCAGTCACAGTGACTCATGTGAATTTAGTGGAGTTATGAATAAACTAACTTCCACCAAACTTCACAAATGTATGTCAGCACATGATGAAAAAGTTACTTTTCCCTGAGAAAGCAAATCTGTTAACCTCCCTTTACCATTAGCTTCCTTCAGTCTAAATTTGTTTCTCAGTTTTGAGTATAATCCTGAAATGGAGAGTAAAGTGAAATCACCACATTTTATTTTCCGAAGCATGAGATTGTGCAAATCCTGGAATGAGCTTGAACATCTGAAATATCACACCACAATCGTGGCTGGCCTTGGCTTTTTGCTCCTAAGTGACATGTGGCCTAAGACTTGGTTTTGAGTCTTACACTTTTACTGTCTTACTTAGAGTAGCTGTTTGCTAAATGTAAATCTTGGAGATGGAGGCTGTACTACAATCCGATTGGTGGGATTTCTATGTCCGCTTTACTTTTTTGGATATATTTTTTTGTCTGACTTTTGTTTCAGGGATTTTTTTTCCTTCTGATCTCAAGGGATTTTCCTCATGTCAAAAGACAAAATCCTAACTTTTCACATATAAATAAAATAACACAAGCTCTGTAACACAAAGAGAAGCATAATGCTTTGCAGAGTGTAGACATAATCTTTCTTACAGGAAAAATTCCTTTCAGATGTGACCAAAATCGGAAACATATTCTCCTTTTGTCAGATAACACTGGCTTACTGGACGCTTGAGAAGCAGCCTTCAGGATAGCTCAAGATCAAGCAGCTCAGCGAAAGGCAAGCCCAGGGACCCGGCATGCGCGGTGACCAGGGTTGCTGCTTCCTGGGTGAATTTCAGAAACTCACGAACAAATGGAGTGTGAAGTGCCCACAGAAATGAACCCCCATATTCCAGATGGAAGAACTGAGACCCAGAAAAGCTGGAGGATTTGTCCAAGCCTTTGGGGCCAGAACAGAGGTCTCTGTGGTCTTACTGCAGGATTTCTTGCACTAAAACATTCTACTTTCCACATTTCTAACTTATGCCTTTTTAAAGATCTTTTTTTAAAAAGAAAATAGAATGAAAACCAAGTCAGGAGGCTAGTGATTAGAATATTCACATTTATTTTCCCACTTGATACGACATTTCAGGGCATTCCAATAACTTGGAATGGACTCCAATAGATTACTTAGGCATGAAAATATTTTCCCCTCAATGTGTTGTATAGTTACCCTGCCAGCATCTCATCCAAGCATGCTAGCAAGGAGCCATGGTTTACAGTAGTTGCTGTGGGTGAACTCTGCTCACCTTTGCTGCTGAGTAACAACCATTGCCTGGAAACACAATGTGGACCATTACAAGGCGGAAGTTATGAGCTTCCCCAGTGACATCTCACATACCTTATCCTTGCAAAACTAAATAAACACCTAATTTTCAATGCTCTCCAAAATTAATAGCTGTGGTTGTCTATCTCTGATGTGACAGGTCTTAGAACTGAAAAATTGTTATCAATCCATACTAATAATGGAGATTATTCTTAAGAAATTTAGGTCACGCAGTAGGTATGAGCAGTATGATTGCTCCTTATCTAAGACAAGACACGTGTTACTACTATTGCTATATCCTCTTTTCAAACACAATCATTAAAGATAATTCAGCCAGATACACTATTTAATGTTAACTATTAATAAGCTGTTACTTAAAGTAAGATAATTTCGCAGGGAAAAAAGTTGCCTTAATATGTACTCTACAAACTTGGAATAATCAGAAGGAAAGTTAGTAAGTGAATATTATTTTACTCTTTAATATTGTAGAGGCTAATCACATCCAGTTATTTTATTCCATTTTTTTCTTCTATATGTTAGGTGAAAAAATATACTTGGACTGTGGTAACTTGGGGAGGGGAAAGAATGTTATGAAATTTCACTCAGGCCAAAGATGAATGCCTACTCTATCCATTGTATGTTTTCCTCATTTTTGTCTACTTATTTTTGTCTGGCATATGTTCTGCTACTGCCAATAAAATTATCATAAATTTCCCATGATATAGGCACACATTTGGGACATTTCCAGATATCACAGCACTTATAAGAGCAGCTTTTGTATTTGAAGATAACACTGTGGATGGCATAGCCTTCTCACTCGAAAGAAACCAAAGTCTTGTCACAAAACAATTTCTTTACTTTTCAACTCAGTTGTTACTCTAATTATTATTGGCCTTTAATTCTTTTATCGTCATTGTAATGTTTTAGATTCTCTCCTCCAAATTTCTGTTTCTATCATAGCACTTAGGGACCTAAAATATTTCTCAGACAAACTAATGAGCTTCTCCACCAAAGCACCAGGTGGTGGAGGACAGTCTTCATCTTACGTGACGCTGCCCATCCAAGCCAAGAGCTTGGCACCTAGTAGGCGCTGGGACAATCATTGTTGGACTAGGTATAATTACAAAAGATAACAATAGACTTCTACGTGTCTGCATCAAAGACCCCACCTGCAGAGCTGACTCCAGTTTGAGTAGAATCTGTGAGGACGATGGGGATGAGGCCATACTGTCCGTGAAGAAATATGGGACTGGGGGGAGAGTGGAAATTAGCATGCGTTTTGACCCTCTATTTTTTTACAGGTGAAATCTTCTGAAAGCATACCTTAATGGTAACACCAAACAAAAAGTGGAAGGAGGTTAACACCCAGGAAACATGCCGATGTACCGCCACTGGTGACGCAGGCCTGCGGCTTCAGATTAGTATGTGTTGTCAGAGGGGCCTGAGGACCTTAGATCATTTTTCACTGCTGGCTGGCGACAATAGATTCTCTGCTTCTTCTCCTCCCTCACCCAAGTCAGGAGTTCCATTCCAGCCCTAGATGGGGGTCCTTTTAAGAGGATGGAGCATGGGAGGCAACGAGCAAGAGCTGGGACAAGCTTCCAATCCGCCACCCTCTGGGCCCATCTCAGAGACATTTCCGGGGAAGCAGGCAGGATGCAGTGAAGGTGTTTTGTTTTGCTGTTTTCACCATTTCATTCAAATAGAGTTCTAGATTGCCTTAATCCCATATCAGCACATTCTAGCCTATGATTAGAATTAAGTTCATCCCAATCCTTCTTCTTTGGCTGGGTAGATAATGGTTTCCTTACATTCCAGTACTTAATTTTCTGTTCTATCAAGGCTCCATAATGTGTCCATAAGGGAGAATAGGCATCTTTTCTTTTACAAATCTTTCCTAGAGAACCACCAGGAACCCCTTAACCCCTTAAAGAGAATATCAGAACCCCTTTAATTTCAGCAACTCTTCTCCATTCAGAAAGGGAAGATCTTAGGGAAGAATTAGGCCTGACTTTCCTGAAAACTGTGAAAAGAATAAACAAATCACTGGAGGTCCCAAACTCTCTGTGGTTCAGTATCTCCTCTCATCAGTTGCTGAGTGGCCCCCACCCATACTAGGGGTATTTCCTGTGATTCCTTTCTCCTTAGAGAACTGTACATTCTGTGAGGGGCACGGTCCTCGAGCCCATCAAGTCAGGCTGGTCACAGCCCTCATGAATAGTCACACAAATAATAAAGACAGGGGCATCTCCATTCAGTCCCAGAAGACGGATCTCTAACTCTGTGCCTGCCACATGCTGATGTTTTCTTTTGTCCTCAGTTTTTCGGCATAATAGCTTGTCATGGAACTTTCTAAATGAAATATTTTTCCATTTGAAATTCTGTTTATTTTCATTATTTTTGAACTATAGTAGAGACATTTTCAATCAAACATATGAAAATCATACTTCACATTTTTATAAATTTAAAAATGTGCAGATAGTAAATTTTTCTTTCTTTTTCCTCCCCCCCCCCCGCCATGGATCTTAACTTTCCATCTTTGTATTTTTATGGGAAATTTAAGCCAGCAAGTTACTGAGTTTTGAGCAACTTTTTGTTCAAAACTTGGTGCAAAGCTCGGTGACAATCCTTATATAGATTTGTTTTCATCAGAATAGGGTCAGCACACACATTTTCCCCCTTATTATAACTTATTAACTACTCATCGTCACTCCATTAATATGTTTATGCCCACTTATTTCCTAAGAAGAAGCTATGTCCTTTTCATAAATGAAACTCAATGCCTACTTTTCTCATAATAAAGGCTTATGTACTGATTTTCCAAAAAATTGGTTGAGCAGAAAATGCCCTCCTTTCTACTCCCAGTCAGGACAGTACATCTCATGCCTTGGTTCCTCCCACACAACTAATCTCAGAAGACATTAGTGGAAAGAAAATGTTAACAGATGGACAAGCTTTTTGTTGATGGTGTTTTTCTTTCTTTTTAAGTAGGAGTACATTGTAATCTGTTGCAGAAAAAAGAGAGAAAAAAGCAACTAAGCACCTTTTTCCCCTCGAGATGGGCTGCAAGGATCTTCTTGCATGTGCTTTTGGTTGCTAGTTCAGCTTTTCTTCTGAGTTCAGCAGCAGTTCATTCACAGAGTGTTGGCAACGGGGGCCAGGTTCTTCAGACACAGAGTCCTCCCTGTCCACTGGACTTCAAACACAAAGAAAAATGGTAAATCAAGAAGCCAAAAATAATGCGAAAAATAAAACAGTCAAAGCTTTTTTTAAGCATGTAGTGTTAAAAAAAATTTATTGTGCAGATCGATCTTTATAATTCACTCCCTGCTTTTAGCTCTCTTTCTCTCTGTACACAAATTCGTCATTGAATTTATAAAGTATATTTTGAAGTGAGCCGTCTCGTTCGGATGATAGCACACGACACAGGTAGACTAAGGTTTATAACCTCACCAGAGATACTGGTGTCCTGGTACAAAACCAAAACCAGACTTCATGAACTATTCACAGCAATCAGAACGGCATTGCTAGAAATACCAAAAATATACAGTGACGACATGTCTCTAATGCCACTTGTTGCTGATTGAAAGTCATTATAGCTTCCATTATGTGAAATAACCCAGGTGTGAAAGCATTTCCGAACAGAGAGGAAGATTGTATGCAGAGATGAAGTAAATAAATACGTGGATTCTGCTGAGGAGTTTCCACAAATAATTTAAGAAATCATTTCCACAAATAATTACATTTTTCACACAACTGGATGTCTTCAGAGAGGATATGGCAGGACTCACATGATTTGCCATTAGTTTAATACTGGCAAAAAGAAAAACAACAAACTGGTATACTCCGGATTTCGATTTGCTACCTCCTGGTTTTAGTGACATTTGTAGGTCATTCTTTGAAGAACAATCATACAAAATGGTGGAAGTGCAGTGACAGTCCCTGGCATGGTTACTATACCAGCATATTAGTAATCTATCTTATTAGAGGCTGTAGAAGTTTTAGAGACTTTTATTTTAATCTACTACTTTTCTATCCTGATTCATCAAGAGAAGCCAAGTAAATTATTATTTTATTTAAATGAGGAAGGTGTTTGATCATTTCATATAAAAATAGCAAGAACCATAATATTAGTTAATATTTATTGATTACTATGTGCCAGGCTACGTCCCTCATTTCTATGATCTCATTCAAAGAACTGTGAGTACTTTATAGTCCCATTTTATTGTCCCCATTTTATGGACATGAAAATTAGGAAACCCAACCAAGGTACAAAGCCAAACTCTAGAGGAGCCGGGTTTCCCTGCAGCTTTACTACAAAAGAAATTACATGAGCAAATTTCTTATTCTTACTTCAATACAGAAATAGAACAATGTGGTATCACATCCCCAGAAAAAAATAAGGGCTTGAAAAGGAAAATTGAAAATTGGTAAGAAAAAACTCCGAGCTACATGCAAAGCTGGCTGCTGTGTTATTCACAACTCCAGTTCTCTGAACCTGTTACATCCGAATTCTTTATCACGATCCATTGCATAATATATAATTATATCCTGTCCCAAGACACTTGTATGCACACAGAAATCTATATAGCTGAAACTTGTTTTAAAAAGCAATATTTGGCCTTATTCAGATTATGCTTATTCCTCTATCCTGCTGTATTTAATTTAAAAATGTTTGTCAAGCTTAACTCAAGTCAACTTTATATGATTCTATGGTCGTAACTGTGAGCAAATGCTGATGTGAACTCCAGAGGGCCTGGTATCCGTGTCTACTTTGAAAGGAACACTGGATAATCCTCTTTCCTGGAAATCATGCTTTTTCTTCCTTTCAGGAGTAAAACAATAAGGAGTGAGGCATATGGAGCTTTTTAAAATATATTTTTAATCTTTTTATAAGGTAAAATAAGAGAATTGGCTGTACTGATTGATTATACCTTATATCCAAGATATAGCGCTACGGATCATACAAATAAAGCAAATACGTCCCACCCTAACACACAAGTATGACTCTCTCTCTCCCCAGTTTAAAATTTTTCCTTGCCTTCACATGGCCTTTAGAATAATATTTAAGCTCTGTTTTACAGAACACAAGACTCTCATTCTCTACTTCCTAACTTACATGCTACCTTCATCCTCCCCTTAAATTCTGCCCACCACTCAAAGTAAATGACGCCCAGCGCCCATAGACATCGTGAATACCATCTCATGCCGTGGGTCTTCATACATGTTTGTCTCTCTCTCTAGAATGTCACTCTTTAACTCTCAGCTCAAATGTTATCATGACACAAACATTTCTTCGAATCCTTTTAATCTCCTTCCCCATATATGAAGCATACAATATAATCACTTTTCTGAATATATTACCTGTCCACTGTAAATTTCAAGGGAGGAAAAGACAGTGGATGAACTTTGGTCTACAATATTTTACACCTGATCTTTTTGGATTAAATATAATTCCAAATTTTAAATATCAACTAAATCTGTATCTTTATAATGATAAAGAAGTCACAATTTTATACATACACTTCTTAAGATTTTTATATTTTATCATGATATTAATTGGTAGGATAATAAATAATACTCCAATACAGGTTATATATTTTAAGTAATTAGGTACCAGCAACATATAAATAAATGGGTGTCACCACAGTTCAAAATTTGCCAGCCAGACTTCCATGTTTGAATTTTTTCATTATGAACCTCACTTTGACATACTAATTAATCATTTGAAACCCAAGAGATCATATCACCAAAAACCAGGATCTATAGCAAATTGCCCTTCAATGATTACAAAGATGTGACTTAGAAAATGGGAAACTGTAAAAACAATCATTTTACAAAAATTCTATTTTCCCATGCCATTGCAGACTGTGGGTGGCCTGCCCGCGCTGCCTCACCAGTGACTGCACCTGCCCTTCCTCACCGTGATTGCTGCCTGTTACCTGCTCAAAGCTGCCCCATTTTGATGGAATTTCTCTGGGCTAAACGGAAGCCACTTCACCAGGGATACTACATTTCCCAGAATACCGAGGCAGCCTGCAGCCAGATAATGATCAGCTGACATGGGGTTGCACAAGTAGGTTCCCATTTTCCTCAAGGTGGAATCAACTCCGTGGTGTAATCCATCCTCCAGAGCTCCACAAGAGATCAGGCTCATGCTGGGCTCCATTTGAGACCACATCTTTGCTTAGCTCCCTCCCCTGGTCTACCCTCTTTCCCTTGTTCCCCTTTTTCCTCAAATCATTCCCTTGATAAGTGGCACACAGGCAAATCCCTACCCCAGGCTCTGCTTCAAAGGAACCCAATTGAAGAAACATCCTCCCTGTGTTTTGCTTCCCAACAGTAACTGAATAAATAATGAGGTGGTGCTGCTTTCCACCATTCTTGAAAAGACAATTGATTTTCATTTTGCTATGTTATATTTATTGAAAGTTTGTTGTTTCTGTTTTGTTGAGTAAGATTTCCCATTATATGTGCAATTTAAATCTTTTCCAGAGACATTTTCTTTGTTCTACTGTAAGCTTTCCCAGCTGCCTTCCTTAAAGGCCATGTAACATCTTATAACCATCAAATAAATATGGTAGAGAAATGAACATACTTTCTCCAAATAAACATTTGTCCTCATGCTTACAATGACAAAGCTTATGTAATGACCTGCCACCTGCCCAGTCTGCCCATAAAAGCATGTGTGGTGCTTCTTTCTGGTGTTTTTGTTTGCTTGTTTGTTTTGAGAGATCTGTCTTGGGTCTCGAAGAGTTTTTACAATTTTATCTCACATTTGTTTTTTTAAAGTGCTCATTTGAAAAGGATATTAATAATAATAAATGTCCAGAGCAGAACAAGAAGGAGCAAGGTAGGGGCAGATGTCAATCCCCGAGAGGCCTGGAGTCCATTGGAAAGGGTAGGTGAGTGGTTTGTTTCTTCCTCCCTCGCATCTCTGGCAGTCAGCGGGCTCCCGAGCTCCTGGAGCTCTTCTACATTCATGAACCCAAAAGCCGCTGCCACCAGTGAACTGGAGCCTCTTGAGGACAAAGCACCTGGCTGCCAGCCCCTTGGGGGTCACACACTGTCAACACAGACGTGAGCCAACATGGCAGACACCATATTGCTCCTTCACCCACCCTGTGCCTTTGTCCTCCCCATGGAGGGTTCAGCCCCTGAATGTTCATCTTGCTCATTCCCACACAAACATTTCCCAGCTCTGGCCCGGACTGTGGGAGCCACAGGGGACCAGTGGACCCCAGGGAATCTGCGTGACCCCAGAGCCTGGACATTCTGGGTGGGCTGCCTCCTGGGGAGAGGGACAGAGATGAGCAGAGTGCTAGCTTTCCTCCATCCAGACTCCTTCCTCCCCTGCGGCTCTCCTGCCTGTGGCTGCAGAGAGAAACGATTGAGGCAGGGCTCTCAGGAGCTGCTGCTTCACCTCAGCTAGGGCTTCCACAGAGAGTGGGGCTCAAACCTTTCCTGTTAAAGACCTGCATAGGACTAAGGGGTGCTTGGACCATGAGCTCCCTGCTCCCCGGCCCTCCCTGGTGCTGCTTGCCCAGCTGCTCCATCACAGCAGGGCACACCCCAAAGTGGAGGGACATCAGACCTGCTTGAGCACCCCATAGACAACTCAGGACCAGCATGCTTCTCCCTGGCATGGTCAGGGATTGATCTTTGGGGACCTGGGGACAGACCCACAGGCCAGACCCAGTACCCTCATCATTTGATCGCGTTGCTTGGGTGGGCATGGAAGGGAGATTTGTAAACTAATCTTGGGAGGCGAGGGAGTCCATGTGTACAGAACTGAAAGAAGAGCTCAGATATAATAACACTTAGGAATAAATGTAACAGAAGACATCCTAAAACTCTTTACTTAAACATATAAAACATTTTTGAGAGAACTCAAATGAGAAACAAAGGATGGTATATATCATGTTCATAGAGTGGAAAGATTAAGAGTTTAGATTAACAGTTTAGATTCCAATTTTCTTCAAATCAGTCTATATACTCAATGCAATTCTGATAAAAATTCTAATTTCTTTTTATAAAATGACAAGCTCTTACTAAAATTTACATAGGAATGGAAGGACCCAGGATAGACAAAGCATTTTTGAAAAAGGAAACAAAGCTGGAGGGCTTACACTACCTTATTTCAATATTTGCCATAAAGCTACAGTAATTCAATGTGGTGTTGACACAAGAGTAGACATATAGATCAATGGAAAAGAACAGAGAGCCCAGACATAAACAATCAATTCAACAGAGTGGCCAAACAATACAATGAAGAAAGAAAAGTCTTTGCAGAAAATAGTGCTGGAACAATTGGATAAATAGATTTAAAAAGTGAACATGAACCTCTACCTTATACCATAACCAAAAGATAATTCGAGGTCATCTTAGATGTAAACATAAAAACTAAAATTATAATATTCCCAGAAGAAAATATAGGAGAACATCTTTATGACCTTGGAGTAGGCAGAGATATTTTAGGCAAGCCTCAGGAAGCAATAACCACAAAATCAAAAATTAGATTTTTGTTTCAGAAATTAAAATTTATCTTCATCAAAGTTATAATATGCTCATCAAAGTTACTGCTAGGGAAATGAGAAGCGGAGTTGTAAACTGGGATATAATGTGTACAGCACACACATTTGACAGCCAGCTTGTAGCTAGAACTTAGTAAACTGCATGTGTTAATCTATAATGTAAAGACAATAACCTTTGAAACTGTAGGCAAATATTTAGCCACTTCACCAGAGAAGATATATGAATGTCCAATAAGTGTTTAAAAAGTTGCTGAACCTCTTTCGTTATCAGAGAAATAATATTAAAGTAATAATAATTTACCACTTCACAACCACAGAAATGGTTAGAATTATAAAGACTGGCAAAGTTAAATGTTAATGAGTGCGTAGAAAAATTGGAACTCCAATACATTTCTAATCAGAAGGTAAAATGACACAACAACTTGAGAAGAATATTTGGCAGTTTTTATAAAGTTAAATATATGTCTTTCCTAAGAGCAATAAATTATGTTCCTAGGTATTTGCCCAAGAAAAACGAAAATACATTTCCATAAAAATTAACTTACACAAAAAAGGACATAGAGTATATTTTCATAAAAATTCCATTCTAAAAATCACCTGAATGTCCTCAAAAGGAGAATGGCCAAATAAATGGTGTTACATGCACAAAATAGAACAATCTTAGCAATAAAAACGAATGAAAAACTGAATTAGCAATATGTATGAATCTTTAGAGCCATTATGTTAAGAGAATGAAGCTGGATGTAAAATTTTACATACTGCGTGATTCCATTTATATGAAGTTCAAGGACAGGCAAGAGTCATCTATGGTGACAGAAATCAAAACAGATGTTGAGAATTGACTGGAATGG
>NW_012147864.1:2423096-2424409 GCF_000956105.1 Propithecus coquereli
GCACTGTAATTGTTTAAACTAGGAATATTTACACAATGAATATGCAGGAAATCCTGTATTTAACATACTGTGTTCTTCTGGCATTTATATTTTCCCTCACAGGCAATTTATCTTTTTCTCCATCTACCCACATTTATTATAGCATACATGACTTAGAAATATCACCAGATCTTTGACATGGCAATCATAACACAGAATTATGGAACATCGGAAATAAAAGTATATGTACAATTTATAATTGCAATTCCCTGTCTTTAAAATGAAAGAATTAAGTGAAAGTTCTACCACAGGCATCTTCCCATTATAATGCTTCAGGACCTTCTTCTCCCATTGACGTGTGTTCATTGTGCTTTTCAAATATGCAATTCGGTGACGTGTAATGTATTTACAGAGGTGTGCAGCCTTCATCGTTGTCTGTTTTCAGAATATTTTAATCACCCTCCAGAAAAAAAACCCAATACTCATTAGTAATCACACCCCATCCCATCATCTCTCCAGTGCCTGGTAACTACTAATCCATTTTCTGTTTCTATGATATGACTTGGTCTGGATATTTCATAAAAATGAAATCATATAATATGCAACCCTTTATGACTGGCTGCTTAGCATGTCTTCAAGGTTCTTCAAGGTTGTAGCATGTATGACTACACATTTGTTTTTATGGCTGAATACTATTCCATTGTATGGATATACCACATTTTGTTTCTCCATACTTTATTTGATTAACACTTGAGTTTTTTCTACTTTTTGGCTATTATAAATAATACTGCTGTGAATATTCACGTACAAGTTTTTATGGATTCATATTTTCAATTCTTTTGGGAGAATAGATCTAGGAGTGGAATTTCTGGGTCCTATATTATAGTAACAATATGTCTCACTTTCTGAGGAACTGACAAACTGTTTTCCAAGGTGGCTACACCATTTACAATCCCACCAAACTGTCCCGTTTTTAAGGGCCTCTGGTTTTCATACAGAAACACTCAATCACAATGTCATTACAACCTTCGGTAAAAGTAAATTGTACAATTGAGGATCATTTACTCTTTCACCCCATTTACTATAAAGCAGAACCATTCCAACAAAGCCTTTGTAAATATGAGCCTAGTATTCTTTTATTTTCCCGAACTTCCCCCACAGTTTTCAAGTCTAAACTTTCCCCACCACTATTTCAATCTTGAGCATTATAACTTCGGTGCAATATTGATCTACTTGGAGCCCTTCCTGTAGACGCTCTGCTTGTTCCTAAATCCCTGAGTTACACCAAAGATAAAACATTCCCTCATGAATCACTGTGAGAGTTCAGCATCGAA
>NW_012147864.1:2425639-2427674 GCF_000956105.1 Propithecus coquereli
TTTTCTTGGAGGTGCTTTGAGGGATTAGACGAGAGAAGAAACTTCCAACTGCAAGTTTGTAAAATACCCAAGACGACAGAATTATCCATAATTGTCCAAGCTGTACATACTTCATGTATATTTTGCTCTCACAGTTTTACTTTCTTTGTCCTCATGTGTGGATTATGGTGCTACCCAGGAATTTATACATTTTGAGCGGAAACTGGTATTTTTTTATATTGAACAAACCATGCAAATGTTAACCTTTAGGGCCTGTCACCTCTTGGTTGCATTTAGGATTTGCACACTGAAGTTCCCTGCAGTGAAACTATATTAGATTCTGCAGACCTCATAGGTCTGATCCCTGAGTCTCTCCGGTTTCTATGGAGTTGTTTCATTGCCAAAACTGAGGTAATAGAAAACAAAACAAAACAAAAATCAAAATTATCTGGTTGGGAAATATTATTTGGAAAGAGCGAAGAACATTGCAGTATAAGCCTATCGAGATGACAATGGGTTATATGACACTAAAGAATTATTTCAGGAAATTATAGTTTATAGACCAGAGGAACAGAATTTGAAAATTGTGCTTTGCTTCTTTTCATAACATAATTTGAGATTAAATGTTTATGTTTTATCCCTAATGCATTATGATGAGTATATTCAATACTTGAAAAGTTAGAATTTAATTATTTTAAGGATGGGTATACAAAAATGTAAGTATACATTACATATATGATATGTACATGTAATACAGTTTATACATATAAATATATGCTGTGAAAATACATGTAATTAATTTGTCAAATATCAGAACAAAAGGTGTTTAATTATTTAAATACCTTATTTAATCACCACATATCTTCAGAAAAAGTACATTTATTTCAGATGTACTTTCTAAAGATGTACATTCTTTATTCTTTATAAGGTACTATGTGGTCCTCTTTGCAACCACCTGCATAGTTCAATCTATTTAAAAATGTTTGTTACAAAGTGAAGAAAAGGAATGCACGCAGAGTATAATGTGAATATGTTTGTGTCCAGAGATCTTCTACATCTAAAAATGTTTGGGTTTTCAGTAAATTTCCACATGTTCTTCATTAAAAAATGAATAAGTGTGTCCAACCTGAATTTAGTAATAGACTTTAAATCATATTACTGTACCAGCAAATACCGTGTACTCTTATCACCCTTTTCATGAGAACAGGATAGAATCCTGACAATACTGGTGCTCCTGCGAATGAGTCTGTCCAAAGCTGATGAAAATCTTCCAACTAAGTTTGTGAAGAGAAATACTATTTCAGTATTCGATATTAATCAATTAATGTTCCTAATTTTTTAACTTCCAAAGAAACAAATGGAAACACTTATACTTGCCAGATTCTTTGAAAGCACCAATTTTTCTTGTCTTCAGTAGCATAATGAAGAATAGCTTTTAGGCATTTCTAAGCAACAATCACAATGTTACTGCATTTGAAATGTTTAAAACAAGCATTTCAGAATAATCACATTGTTAAAAGAAAGAAATCCATAGTTTTGTGTTTTGTCTATATATCACAAGTGAGTGTTACTCAGAAAGGATTTGAACTCCCTGAGCATATGTGGCCATTTCCACCATTAAAGTGGATTCAGGTGCTTGGCATGACTGTCTCCAGACAGGCTTTCTTTAAATAATTAATGGCTGTGGTCTTATATCTGGATACACTCATGTTGCTTTTACAAGAGTTTCATACAATTCCATGGTCTGCAGAACATGTGGGAAGTACCTCATAGTTTCTTTTATTAATATAAACTATTTTCACTTTCTCCAATGACAAATTGCCCAAAATTAGGTTTTTTACACCTATTATGAATGAACATGATGAGAAATTCATCTGTAGACCACAGCTGTGTATTGCAAGCATTATAAACCCTTTGGTGGCAAGGGAGGTGATTGTTAACACAAGGACCAAGCAGAAAGAGGGAGTTGTTTGTTTTGCTGGGAGACAGAAATCCTAGTTTTCAAAATTTTCAAAGTAATTAAAACATTTGTTCTTGATATTCAAAATAGCCATTT
>NW_012147864.1:2431579-2433316 GCF_000956105.1 Propithecus coquereli
ACTTGAGTCAAATAGTGACAAATAGAATTAACAGGAAAGGATGGATTCTAAAGATCTTAAGAGTATAAACACCATAAGCTTTGGACTTGAATATACAGAACGAGGTGGGTTTAAATGTTATGGAGTGCCCATCTCTCTCTTTTTTGTCTTTTCATTTTCATTTTCATTTTATTTGATAAATTTTGGTGTATGATTTTCAATCAGTGATCTGAAAGGAAGAATTTTATATGGAAATAGTAAAAAAAATTTCAAAATTATTTGCTATTTCAGTCTAAAATAAGGATTGTAAATCATTGCAGTCAGAATACGGGCAAATTCAATTTTATCATTATCTTTAAATCAAAATGAACCATAATACAATGTCATTATATGTTCAGAAAGGGGTACCTTGTGGGTTGCCTTTTCTGCCCTGTTGCAACCAACTTCTATATGTGGGTACTATGAGCACAGAATACAAAAATATGTCACACATGCACAAAAATACGCAAAGAACCACAAGATCTACCTTTCATGGAAGAACACTATAACATTCCAATTTGTTTCTCTGGAAGAACTCCTCCTTTAAAACACAACTCCTTCACTTGGGTCTGGAATGTATTATAAGACAACTTCCTAGCCTGTACAGAAGGTCAGATCAGGTTTCCTGAATGCACAGTCAGCTTAGAGAGCATTCCCAAGGAGTAAAAGCAACAAATCAAACTAAAAAAGAAATTCAAGTTGGTGGGAAAAAATAGAAAGTCACAGAGCACATGCAAGATCGTGACGACTACTGAGATGAGTGGCGAAGCTGTGAAGAGATGCTCAGTTGCTTCTAAACTTATTATTTGGATTTATGCTTTGCTTTCTATTGATCAAGCGTTGTGACAGCTGTGAAAACCACCTAAGTCCCAAGGCATTTTGCAAATGTAATCTGAGTAGGAAAGTTCAAATTTAGATATAACCATTACAGGCCTGAAGACACAGCCATTAACCAGGATGGCATCAGTAATATTCACTTGATGAGCACCACTGGATTAATCCTACAGCATTTTTCTCCCATTACAATAGTATTTGGATGAATTTCCAAGCTCCATTTCCTTTAAGATTGCCATTAATCTGAGGAATTTGAGCCTTCCAAATTATCTCCTGCAATTATATACTACATAGTGTTTTAACTGCATGGTACAGAAACAATCTTCTGCAGTTCACTAATGCCAATATAGACGGCTGATACTTTCTATGTTTCTTACATTGTAGGCTCATCCTCAAACCGCTGTGGAAGCACAGTTGAACACTCAGTGGCAAGGCCTGGTAAAAGTATATCTTACTTTTGCTCTTCATCTTTCCCTGTCTGAAAGAAAGCTGAATCTACTTCAAAATGAATCCAAAGATATCTCATGTGCAAAATAAGGGGCAATGATGAAACATATTTTATTTTGTATTTTTACCATGTTTATTCTGATATACACCTTTCAGCATTAATGACAGCATTAATGTAAGTCTAATTATTTTTATCATTTTGCACCTTTCTAATGTCAATGAACACACTTGTCATTTTCCCCTCTAGCTAAATGACATCATCAAACCTTTGAACACCTTATGCTGAAAAAGTGAGATCACAAAAATAGTGAGGTGTTAAGCCATACTGTATTTCACATGCTTATAAAAATCGTATCCACTTCCAGAGACCACTTGGTTTCATTTTTCCTTCCATCTGATATTATCTTACATCTGTGGATATAAGAGTGAAAGATCACT
>NW_012147864.1:2434739-2437147 GCF_000956105.1 Propithecus coquereli
GCTATATCACCATTGTTTCTTATAGCTGAATAGTACTCCATGGTATACATACACCACATTTTATTAATCCACTCATGTATTGATGGGCACTTGGGTTGTTTCCACATCTTTGCAATTGTGAATTATGCTGCTATGAACATTCAAGTACAGATGTCCTTTTTATAGAATGTCTTTTGTTCCTTTGGGCAGATGCCCAGTAGTGGGATTGCTGGATCAAATGGTAGTTCTACTTGTAGCTCTTTGAGGTATCTCCATATTACTTCCCACAGAGGTTGCACTAGTTTGCAGTCCCACCAGCAGTGTATGAGTGTTCCTATCTCTTCTCATCCACACCAACATTTATTGTTTTGGGACTTTTTGATAAAAGCCACTGTCACTGGAGATAAATGATATCTCATTGTGGTTTTGATTTGCATTTCCCTGATGATTAGAGACATTAAGCATTTTTTCATATGTTTGCTGGCCATTAGTCTGTCTTCTTTTGAAAAGTTTCTGTTCATGTCCTTTGCCCACTTTTTAATGGGGTTGTTTGATTTTTTCCTTGCTGATTTTCCCGAGTTCTATTTTTGTTTCTGTATAAATTAGACAAACATTTGATTTACACTGCCATTGCAAATGAGGTGACCAGCTTCAAAACATGTTTTGCCAAATCACAGATATTGGCAGCATTTATCCTTTTTTAACTTACTATACTTGAAAGCAAAATTATTCTTAAAAGTACTAAGATTCTAATTTAGCATTTTTTTCCATTTTTTTAACAGTTAATCAGTATGAAGTAGTTCCAACATAGCTACTAGAGATTAAACAGGCAAAGCTTTGGGAATGGATCTTTCCTGGGATAAACCCACAATGTCATGATGTGTTATCCCTTTTTCTTATATCACAATAATTTATTTTCTAACATTTCCTTGGAGACTGTTGTGTCCATTTAATGGGAACTATTCATCTTTAATTTTCTTGTAATTTTTTTCTGTTTTTGGTCTCAGGCTAATTTGGGTCTCATAGGATGTTTTGGAATGTGTCTCCATCTCTTTTATTTTTTGGAAGTTTATGTAGAATTGATTTTTTTTCTTAAATGCTTTGGTAGAATTCACTAATGAAGTCTTCTAAGCTGACAGCCAGAGAAACTGTGGGGATTATTCTACCTCTTCTTTCAGGTGATTCTTTCCCCTGTCTCAGGAAGTCTCTCCTACATGTGTACACATCAGTACCGCACTGAGGAAGAAAGGAACCTCTCCCCAGGTGTGCCAGCTCCCTCCGTGCAGCTCCTGTCTTCCTGACGTTTGGCGCCGTCAGTCAACTGACTCAGTCTCCCCAAGTCTTGCTCTCTCCTCCAGCGTTGAGACTGCCAAACTCTGTTTCGGTTCCCACTGCCGTTCGCTCTGGCTCTGAAGCTCTCTCTAGGCAGTAACCAGGGGGCAATTGTAGGGCTCACATCATTTGTTTCTCTTCTCTTGGAGAGGACTGTCCCAAGTCTGAAAATTAATTGTTCCTAATCGACTTTTTTAGTTGATTTCACGTAAGAGAATAAGCTGGCTTCTCTTATTCCCTTGTGACCAAGAACAAAAGTCATTCCATATTGTTTTTTTTTAATTGACAAAGAAAAATCGTATGTATTTATGGTGTACAACATGATGTTTTGATATATGTATATATTGTGGAATGGCTAAATCAAGTTAATTCATATATGCTTTACCTCGCATGCTTATTTTTTGTGGTAAAAACACAAAATTTACTCTCTTAGTGATCTTCAAGTATATAATACATTGTTACTAACTATAGTCACCATATTGTACAATGGGTCTTTTGAACTTACTCCTCCTGCCTAACAGAAATTTTGTATCCTTTGACCAACGGCTCCCCAATCCTTCCCACGACATCCTTCAGCTCCTGTAACCACCATTCCACTCTCTACTTCTTTGATTTCATCCTTTTTAGATCCCAAATACAAGTGAGATCATGTGTCTAGCTTATTTCACTTAACACAAAGTCTTCCAGGTTCATTAATTGGTTTATACTGTGTTTATATACTATCTTATAAAATACAGGCAAGAGAATTTCTTTTATTTGCCAACAAACATTTTTTTAAATCCTATTGAATAAGCGTTCGAAGCAATACAAAAATATCCCACTTTGTCAGCTCAAGGTCGGCACTCCAAAGATTTTCTTTATAAAGGGATGGTAATTTTAAGTTCATAAAAAGTTAGGATTCTATGTAAAAAATGAACCCCCAAGATGATTTACAATAGAAGCAATTTACTGACTTGTTTTATGTCATTTTAATTTGTATGAAGAAATTTTCAAAAATATTATAAAACAAAATATTTGCTCGCCACCAATTTTGAAGATTTATAGCTTATATAAACAGAGATTGCATGTCATAAGAGAGTAAGCAGAAAGGAATTAGT
>NW_012147864.1:2438092-2442480 GCF_000956105.1 Propithecus coquereli
GTATTGAATGTGACATTATGAATCTCTTCTCTTCAAAATATACTAAATTTTTCAAATAAATCTGAGTTGCCATCAGTCCTGCCCTCAGGCATAAGCAAAAGAAGCTCCTGCCTTGGCCTTCATACTTTAGAGTTCCTGCATATCATAAAAACATAAAGAAACAAATACCTTTACCAAAGAACATATGGACATCTCCGCACGTGGGATTCTGCTGCCAGGGCTGTCAGATGTCACCCGAAACTCCAAACATCCTTTCTTATTTTTGAGACTGTTCAGGCCTCAGCAAACTATTTCTCCACATCTTGAGCCATTTGCCCTTTTGACAGTATCTAAACGCCATGAAGATTGTGGGTCATGCATTTGCTGATACCAGAAATACCGGTAATGCTTTAGTTAGGTAGATATTTTTATTCAGTTGGACTAGAGTCAATAATCATTATACATTTGGGGTAGCAGGTATTATTAAATAACTGTACTTTCAACTCCCCAGACACCCAGAAACCCCAGATGGGAACTGCTGTGAATGGCATCTGTCCGACAGAGAGCAGAATACATTGACATCTCTGATCGCAGCCTGAGTTCATATTCCTTGTAGTGCTCATCCCATGTGTTAACCACCAAGTGAATTAAAGTACTTCAGCTGCTATGCATCCCCCACAACACCATGAAAATCATTTCTTAGCAATCATGGTCCAATAATCCTTTCCTATTTAAAATGCTATAGGACAACTATCTCCTAAAGCTTAGACAAGAAGCATGGACCAACAGGTTCGCATATAAAAAAGTGTAGGGTAAGCAATGTCCTACTAAATAGAACATGGAAATGACAAGTTGGCTTTAAATATACATGAAATAAGTATTCTTTACTTCTTACTGACAATCTTCACTCCACTTAAGAAAAAATAAGTGAGACCCCAGACTCCAGTCAATAAATAAAAAGAGTTGGGTTTTTGCTTACAGCAGAGGTTAGTCAGATCCTCTAGGTGGCCCTTCCAGCCTCATTCTGCAGGAATCAACCCAACGGAAGACCTGAGGCACTGCTGAGACACTGGAACCAGCTCTTTCATTCCACACGTGTCCCCAGTTGTTTTTGTCTGCCAAAATAAGAAGGTAATAATTGGGGTAGGAGACAGACAGCCAGGCACAGAGAATTCATAAGAGGCTCACTGTGCCAAGATGCCAAATGTACTGAAATGCCCCAGATGCTCCCCAAAGCAGCCTTGGAAAACACTGTCCACTCACCCACATCTGGAAACCACAACTGCTTCTTATAGAACGTTCTGTGGCTGAAGCTGGCAGTGGCGAGTTTCCACACAGCACACAGAGTAAATAAATGCAGGATTTGCTTTTTACAACGTTAACTAGCATTGCTGACTGTCCACTGCTGATAGAAATACCTGATTGTCAAGATTTCCCCGGGAGAACTGTCATTCTTCTACTTCAAGAAATTGTACGTAAAATTATTAATCAACACACCCAAAGCATCAGAGTAGGCATAAAAGAGACAGAGATCTTTTCTGAAAGTAAGTAAAACATTGTGGATGCATGTGGCTCTTCTTTCCAGCCGTTGCCATTCTCCGAATTACCACAGATGTCTGGAGTTGGAAGGAATCTTAGCGACCAGTTAATTAGGCCTCCTCTGGTCCTTTTCTGAGCAGGACAAGGAGATCAGAGGAGTAAAATTACTGACTCAGATTCACAAAACTCATGGTAGATCCAGAGTTAGGACGTGGGTCTCTTGATTCTCATGTCACTGAATCAGCATCATGGCGTGACCATACACTGTCCACATCATGCATCCTGCCCTCAGCTCAGCGGAGGACTCCACCCTCCACCCTCCACCCACCACAATCCCCTTTGTACTGGGTAACTGAAGGACACTTGAACTTGTTTTCATCAGTGACCCAAACAATTCCCTTTTAATCTAAACTCCAGTCCCCCACTTCTGCTTTCTCCATAGATTCCAAAGTCATAATGATATGAAATTTCTAACTTTTCTTAAACTCGTATCAGGAGCAAGTACATCCCTTTTGATCCCGAGCCTCTGGGGAGCCGTCCGAGAGGCAGCTGAGAAGCCTCAAGACCTGCCGAAATGGTTTCTCCTTAAGGTGAATACTGAAAATGTTCCAGTCTTTCTGAACAATTTTCCCAACAGTTTAATTCTTCATAAAATAACAAACCTTCTAGATAATTTCTTTGAAGTTCTATTTTACATTCAATCTTGCCATTATTGCTTCAATCCCATTGTTTTGCCTTGTATGAACGCTTTTGCTTCTTCTTCATATCACAATCTTACAACCTTTTTCTCTTTAAGATTCCCACTAGGTTAATATAGTGATTTCCATCTTTTTTCCACTTTCAAACCCCTGCCCCATTAGTCCCCATTGGAGTTTTTAACCTGAGACTTCCAGAGATCTAAGAACTGCTAGAAATTTTATGCAACAATTTTGTGTATGTGCATATTTGTTTTTATTGAAGGATTAACCACAGTTTTGATCAAATACTCAAGAGACTGACATCCAGAAAAATGTTAAGATGATCGCCCTATAAAATCAGACGCACACAACACGCTGACCTTATGCCTTTGTGACTGTTCCGTTTGCTCCTGCAACTGCATTCCTCTCTCCTTCCGGGTGTGACAGTCGTCCCTCTCCTTCCTTGCTGCCCACGCACCTGGAGTGCTCCTCAGCCTGTAGTGTGGAATGCACACAGCCTGCATTTTTCTGTACCATCTAAAAGAATTATTGCTAATTTAGCCTGAAACTATTTTACTAGTTTGATGATTCAATATAGGGTGATTATGACTAAAAGGGACTAGCTCTATAGAACAATAAATTTTGGTTGATTAGTAAAATTAGGTGATGGATCATCGAGTGAAAATATTCTGGGAGGAGGCACTATCTTGGTTGTTTTTCATTACACAAATAGCCAATATAATATTGCTAAAATTCAAGACCAGAAATATCTCTCAGCATTGAACAGTGGGTAACCACAATGCCCAATGCACAAACTTAAGATTAAATGGGGTTAGGGAGGCTAGCACACTCAAAAAAGACGAGGTTGCCAGGGGTGCACGGCCCAGTCAAGCTGGTGAGATAAACATTTTGCTTTCTGATAAAGTATTCTCCAATTGCGTGCTATTCTTAGGAAATGGCACGCTGGCTACATTGTATACAGTTCTAATTAATTTTCAAAGCAATTTTCAGAATATAACAAACAGGAAAGATTCTATATAAGATGGAAATTTGTTTATTTATTACCTTGGTGAAAGTAAAGACAGCTACTATATTTCCCCAGTAGAAATTATTATCAGCACTGTATCATTATAATATCATATGACATTCCTGCCAAATGGCTTCTTTTTATTTACTTCATAGTGAAAACAAGAAAATCATGAATAACTTGTTAATATATCCATGACTGATTAGCTGCCTGGTATTCAAGAAACTAGTCATGAATATCAGCCTCTGCTGGAATAAAATGTTTGTTTCAAATTTATTTCTTCAATATAAAATCAATGTAATGAATTACATGTCTTACACAGACAAATGACAGAAAATAAAGGTGGTTTCAACACATTATTGTCACTAGAACAATGATTTGAACAAACATGCTACATTTTGAATGTTTCTGTTAGGTAAGAATCCAAACTTGGAATGTTTGCAACTCTTTACATGAGGTTCAAGGTCACCTTACAACAATAGACTATAACTGATGTCCAGGGCACTTCTAGTTCTCCATGACACTACATCATAATAGCAGCTATAATGACTTTTAACTATGTGGTGCCAACATGCCAGACGTTGGACATTGCTATTAGATGCAAGGTTAGGATCTCAGAAAGGTTTTAAGATGACTGTGGTATTCATTTTGTGATACTTAAGGCAGAAATTTTAATTTTTGATGTCTTTATCTGATTCTTTCTAGTCAGCAAAATAAATAAGTAGTTGATTTAAAAACGACATAAAGCTTTTTAATTGGCATTTCATGATTTCTTTAAACAATAAATAAATTTGAATGCAGGCTAAATTTAAAAGCCATTTTGCATCAGTTCAATGATTACCATTTCACTGTAGGCATAGAAAAAAAGATCTATTTTGCTACTATAGACAGTGTCTACTCTGAGGTATTGAGTTACCATGCAATAATGAATATTTCCAAGACTTTCAGCTTTACTGAACATCTGCTTTTCACAACCACATTTTAAGGGGAAAAATCTAAGAGACAGAAAAACATACAAAATCCCCAGGACAGGAAAAATCTTCTTCTCATCTCTTCCATAAACCAGCCCCAGATTCCAAATTGAAACCACTGATCACATGAAAACATTTTAAATGTTGCTTTGTACCAGTCTCTTTTGTGAAACATAACTCAGGGGCGAAGGTGAG
>NW_012147864.1:2446213-2447399 GCF_000956105.1 Propithecus coquereli
TATTATTCCCATTAAAAAATAAAAATTATGCTGGAACTCTGAATTTGTGGTAAAAAAAAAAAGCAAATGTTATATGACATCTAATTGCTTAGAGCACTTTAAATCCAATTTCTTTGTATAAGTTCCAGACCAACTTCCGAATAATGAGACTCTAAATACAAGTACTATTTCTATTTTGGTAAGAATTTGCCTACATGTCCAAATTATGTCAATCTATAACTTATTCAATTTCCAGAGTCATTCATTCATTCATTCATTTAACCTATCTTGGGTGCCTAACAGCCACTTGCTGTATATTAATGCATAATCCCTTCTGTCATTTCTGGAACTCCTCCAACACTTATGAGTCACAGTAACAATGTGCTACCCCACACATGGGCTGAGCACTTGTTTGCAGTGACGAGCTCCGTGTTGGCCAATACCACCACGACTTAGTGCCTCAGTTCCTCCTGTGCCCTTGAGTCAATGGCATCAGGTCTGAATTTTGGATTCCTTTGAAGATGCATGAGAGGTGACAGTCACCTGGATAGCAGAGACATTGACCAGCCAGTTACGTGTTCTGAAATCTGGGAAGTTCATGTAGGTGAGGATAATTAGTCTTAAAAATAAACTAAGACTAATAAGCCTCAGGAGTGGAAACTAGCCAGGATCTCATCTAATAAAAATAAATTAAGTTGAATTTTAAATTTTTGAAGGTTAAAAATATCATTTACATAAAAGTTTCCTTGGGTTTGAGATTATGTTTTAATAATGTCTTATAAAAGCAATGTTGATTTTCCACTGTATTGAAACTTGTCCACATTGATGAAACTGGGTCTTCAAAATACTAAGTAAATAGCTCTTGGTTTTCCAAGCCAGCTTACCCCTCCCCTCAGCCAGAGTCACCATGTATCCCTTCTGGAAGGGCAAGCAGAGCTCCCACCCTGGGAACATTCCTCTCCTTTCTTGCAGTCACCCATTTTACCATAAGATGTACTAAAGTTAACATTTTCTTGGTTCTTCATGGTAACTACTATCACTTGTTTATTATTTAAAAAGAGAGAAAGGTATATTTTAAACTTCTTTTACAAATTTATTCTTATTCTACATGTGATTATTTTAATTCACAGTACTCAAAGAAAGCTAAATTACCAAAATGACAGGGGAAATACACTTTCCTGGTTTTCTAAACAAGATCTTTTACACA
>NW_012147864.1:2447449-2450167 GCF_000956105.1 Propithecus coquereli
AATTTCCTTTTTTCTACTGAACCATTTCAATGAATATACAAAGATGTTCTGGGGTCCTCCTATGATATTAAAAAATAACATGCTTAATCCCTATATTTCTCCTTAAGTACCACCATAGCCATCTGCTACCTTCACAACAAAACCTGCAGAGAAAGGTTTGTATAGAGGTCGTCATTCATTAACTTTCTCATCTTAAAATCTCTTCTCCCCCCACTGCACTCAGGCATCTACCACACTGTGGGAGCTGCTCTTGTCATATCCTCAATGTCTTCATTTTGCAACCACCTAGTTTTGATATTCTATGACCTAGAAGAGCTGTAAGAGCAAAATTAATATTGATTAAGAATCATTTTGTTAGTATCTTTCTCATTGACCTACTTAGCCTGCTATTTATATGATAAAAATAATCGAAACAGTTTATCAAAGTGTTTGCTGTATGTTGAACACTGTGAGACTTCAAAAGAATACTAAAAAACAATTTTTCCCAAATAAGCTTTCTTTCTACTTAAAAGGATAAAATAGGGACCCCTACTCAAACATAAGGGCAATTACCCAGAAAAGCAAAACCACAAAAACAAAACAATATGTTTGTGCTTAAGTGAATTAGAATAAAGAACTAAAAGTAAGTACAGAGGAAGCCAGGTAGCTTAGAAAATCTTTTTGAAATAGTTGAATTTTAAGTCAGGATGAGAAAGAGTCAAAGAGGAAATAATTAACTCCTTTTCTAACCACCTGGCATTAAATTCCCAATACTATACTATTATATTTTCATTCAATTAACCTCCATATTTTCCTTAAGATTCAGCTTAAACAGTAGAAACCTCTTCTGTCAATCCTTCCCTGCCCCCCACCTCATGCATTCTACATTGCTCACTTCATGCACAGCATGGTGTTAATCCGATAATGTATCTGTCTGTCCCTTGGGCTGTGAGCTCTTCTTCCTCTTTCTACCTACAGTAACTATTCAGCAGCGACTGACATTCCGTAGCTGTCCAGCACATGCTTGTTGTGTGACTCTTAATGAATACAACAACTCCGAGAAGAAAGTGTTATCATTATGAATATTACAGGGGAGAAACAGAGAATCCTAGAGGTGAGAGAATCCCAGACACGCAGGAACAGAGCTGTGATTCAAACCCGAGACAAGACGCAAGGACCTGCAGACCATGCCTGATCTCCTATCCCATGTTGTCTTCTCAGCAAATATTGCTGGAAGATAGCAGATACCTTATCCCAGGGATGTGGGCAGAAGTTAGTAAGTGATAGGTAAGAGACAAATCACATTAGCTTGTTCAAAGCTCAGGGACCCATCGAGAAATAACGTCAATGGTTGCTTCTTCTCATGTTTTGCCGTAAGTCCTCTGCTCTCTCACTCTCTGCCCTTTCTCCAGGTGACTTCAATGACTCCCAGAAGTTCAGTTGTCACCTGTATGCCGATAGTTCCAAAATACACGTCTCTACTCTAGACTGTCCTGATGGGGCAAATATCCATGTGCTTTCTAGACATCTCCCTGGGCAACCTGGCAGGGAAGCTCAAGATTCTCCATATATTTTTAAAGATGATCACATTTCGAGAATTAGATTAAGCAGTGTGTTCCAAGGAAATTATTGGGATGGATGATGCAAGTTATAGAAGTCAGTTTTTCTTCTACGTAATGAGACACTTAATAGGACGTTAAAATCCCACCCTAATTATCCTCCAGCTTAACATTCAGGGTGTCTCCCATCCAGCTATGCAGTCTAATCACATCCTGCTACTTGTCTTCCCTGACCATGCCCCACACTTTTATGCCGTGACGTTCCTCCCATGCTGTCTACATAGATAATACACCCACTCACCCTCATTCTACCACTTAGGGTCCAGCCAGGAAGATGGAAAACACACTAGGTGTTGCAACAGAGGGATGTCTTAGAGAGACTGCCTTACACAGCCTCTGAAGTCCTGAAAAAGCAAAAAGGTACTGAGATAATCAGAAATGATAACTGCAGGAAACAGCTCCACGAGGACTAAGGGAACAAAATGGTGGAGATGGGCATATCAGACCCTAGAGATTCACAGAGTTGGTGTCAAGGCCTTGGAGGAGGGGATGTCCCTGGAGACCCCAGGGCTGAGAGGAGGGACCCTGTGGAGCTGGACCTCAGAGCTCTGAGGAGCAGGTGTTGCCCAGTGGGGTACCGCCAAGGGGGTGTGATGTGATTGGAGCTCAAGTCCTTAAGAAACGGGAGTTTCACACCCGGTCCAGCTGAATCCAGTGCCTGACGCTCAAGCCCTCACGCACTGCACTTTCCAGCCCTTGTTTCTCTCCTTCACACTCTATTCTACACACTTCTCTCAAAACGCTCTCCCTAATAACAAAATGCTAATCACGCCATACCCCTTCCTGAATCCCTACAATCATTTCCTGTCGCCTGATGTTTTAAATCTGTACTCCTCTCCCTGGTGTCAATGGCCTTCGAGAATTTTCTAGCCTTTTTCACTGTTTGCCTAAGTACCTTCCATGCTCCCAAAGTACCTCGATCTTCCCTAGAAATGCAGCAAATTTTCTATCTTCAACATCTTGTAGACCACAAATTTCAGCTTCATCTTATCCCTGAATATATTTTCAAAAAAATAACAATACATAGATGCAAAAATCACTTTGGCTTTCATTTCCGAAGGGCCAAACCAGAGTGAATGAAGTAGCCGCTGCACAATTAAAACTTGACATAGTTTCATTG
>NW_012147864.1:2450217-2450881 GCF_000956105.1 Propithecus coquereli
TTCCAAAACAGAGCAGAGAGAGGCCAAAGGGATCAGACAAACAAAACTCCTTTCCTGTTCTTCAAGGGTCAAGCAGATCTGCTCTGTGTCTAAGAGGCACACGTTGAGTTCTCAGTCTCCTGCTACCTAAGGTGGCGCAGGACGTGGAGTCACCCATACAGAAAATGTGCAGATGAAACGCTAGTTGCCAGTGGAGTGAGAGACTTTTCACAGATTATGAAAATACTTTCCTGCAAAGTGGGGTACACTGTCCGCTCCATGTTGAGAGTGAGAAAATGAAAACTCGATCCAGTGATTCTTGTGGACATCAGCCAGTCACACGACCCCCTTCACGAGGCAGTAGCAAGAACCCTGCCTGAGTTATCAGGTATATCTTAGTGAAAATATTTTTCTTCTGGATCCATAGATTCTGAGTACCCAATTCTAAAAAGCCTATCACGTTTTATATGTCCTAGAGATTTCATTGACCAGAACAGTCTTATTTTTAATGATGTGAGACAGATACATCCACCAAAATGAAACCAGAGTAACGGTCTATTTTATGTTTACTTCATATTCTGTTAGGAATGTAATTATATTTACATTTTAACATTATAATGGTTATAGAGTTATATTAGTTATAGAATAATGACCCAAAACCAAAAGAATAAAGAATATGGAATAA
>NW_012147864.1:2463516-2544881 GCF_000956105.1 Propithecus coquereli
AAGATCTTTTACACATGAATAATAAGCCCAAGTAAAATTTCACACTGTTTATTTTTATGTGTCCTGCCATTGAGAGACTGTATAACATAAAAAATAAATACTGCTGATGAGAACTGTCCATGTTTCTCCGGATTTGGAATTAGATATTTTAATCATAGTACAGGTGCTGGTTTTGTGTTATAAACTGACTTTAAAAGAACTTTTACTTTTAGTATTAGAACTAGTTTGGAAACATAGAACTCGACTCAAAAATATAATGCCTATGCAGATATCAATAATGCTATTTTGTAAATGACAATTCTGGATTTTTGATGGAAAAATATGTTATAAAATAAGTTTCTTTGTGTCAATCTTATATAGTCAAAATCCAATTACATAAAATATTTCAGATTAATTAAATCAAAGGATTCCCTAATTATATACCAAAGTATGAAATATTTCCCTTACAGAGTAAATAACATAAAGCTGGGAAAAGAAACAGACTAAAAAATGAGTCAAAGAAGAAAAAAGCTGCTAGTCTAATTCCTAATAAAAGGTATAAAAGTTTTACACCTGTAAATTAATGAGATCATCAAGTTAAGAATTAATCTCTTATCCAACTGAACACAATGATAGGAAAAATGGAAAAAGCAACACATTGAATGTGAGAAAGAGAAACATAAAAGTACTATTTTAAATAACTATCACACAGTATCAAATTGAAGATAAGACCTATTGCTTCTTTTGATTCAAAAGTAATAAAATATAAGGAGCAGAGAGTCATACTCTGAATGATCTTTTTCTCCTGTTATCAATGTACTTAAAAATTTTATAGTCTGGCCTTACCAAAATGTAAAAGAAGCACATCTGATTTCGCTAGCATTAAACTGGATTACAACAGGAAATCGGTTAATGCCTTGGCTCCTGAAGTCAACAGCCATATTCCTACAATCATTTACAAATGTCAAAAAGACCTGTAATAAAATAAATTGGGAAATAATCTGACAATGATCAATAATAATAATAAGAGTTAATTGAGTGTTAATTATGTCAGGCATGAAGGTCATCACTAAGGTCATCACTTAGAGTACATAATCACATTTAATTCTATCAGATGTCAGATTTAATATCAAATGTAGAAATAGGTATTATCCTATTTTTTGGATAAGGAAACTGACATATCAACAGCTCTTCATGTTGGGTGTGACATATTATGATTAAGATAGCTTCCAAACTCACATGGGATTCGAAAGACCTTATTTTATTCTGACTTTAGAAATTTGGGTTTATACCTAACAGTAAAATAATACAGACTTTCTTGTTAATGAGGAAGACACACTTCTGCTGGTAATCACCTATAATAGGCTTTAGGTCTGTGCCTTCGTCTACAAAACACTTTAAAAACCACAGGGAGCTTAAACATAAAATGCATCTGAGAAACCACCATCAAAAGCATGTCTTAGCTTTTCAGTAATGATATTAGCTAGCATTTATTAAGTGCTTGCTCGTAATATATGACCACCCTATAAGGCAAGTCATTATTTCTCCATTATACTGATGGGGAAACAGAGAGATAAAACCACATGGTCATATGGCGCATCAGTGTCAGAGCCAAGACGCAAATCCAGGCGTTCTGGCACCAGAGTTTGCCCTCACAACCACCATATAAGGCTTCCCTTTTCAGTCGCATTAATTTTACCTAAATAATATTTCCAGAGATCCTACTATCTAAACAGACCTGTGGTTGACAGCATAGAGAACACACACACACACACACACATACACAATCACAGAAATTAATGGAAATAGCACATACTCTGTGTGCTAGGCCCAATGCTGGATTACACGGGCTTAAATCAAAATTTCTCAGTCATAGGATAAAGCTGTCTCTTCCAAAAATCAAATGATTTTAAGAGCCACGATACTCACAGGCTGTCACACAGCATGCTTTACATAAGTACAGGACCTCGATCAGAGTCAACATCTGGTAAACATAGATTAGATGCCAGATCTCTACAACTCCAAAATTGATGGTCTCTTCCTTAGACTTTGCCAGAAGTGTAAGCGAGGTTCCTACTTAAAATTTATTTGGAGAAATGAAATGTAAAAATATTATAGTAACAAAACATTTGAACATAGATTTGAGGCAACAATGAAAGTTGTGTATCACTACATTTCCTGAAAGCAAAATGGCGAATCCCCCTGCACATCTTCAAAAAAGTTAAATATACACACACATAAATATTCATATTGAAAGAGAGGAAACTCACTATTTCTGTTCTTCCAGACTAATTAGACTTTCTGCAGTTTTCTTTTCCCATGTATCTTCTATTCATGTAATACCAAACTATTATTTCCTAAATAATCTATAAATAGATTATATAAATTATATAAATAATCTATATCCTTGAAAATTCTTTGGAATGCCCTTCCCATGTGAAATTCTATTCATGCTTCAAGACAGTTTACATGCCATTTTCTTGGACAGTGCTACCCCGATTTCTTTATCATGGTAAGCTGGCAATTATCATATTGTGTAACAATTATTGCTGTATATATTTGTCTCCTACTACACAGATTGCTTCTTAATGCATAAGCCATGTTCCTTTGGTTATTTTCTAAATTCTTTTTTGTTGACCATATTCTCTTTGGTTCACCTTTTCCTGGAATTAAACAATCTATATTATAAAGTATTCTAGGTGTATCTTTAAGAGTTCTAAAAACATTTTAACATTTATTCTGGAGAACTTTGTTCATTGCCTATTTTGTGTGTATTTTTGTGCTTTTAAAATTTCTTATGTTCAATACTTATTTCAGTTTTTAGTCTTTTATTCCTGAAAATTTTATTTCTATTATTTCTACATTTACTTCCCTTGAAATATTTTTAATCTCACCCATCTGCCTTTTCATCTTACTCATTCATTCAACAGTTTTTATTGAGCAAGACTATGGAAAGAGCAGTAATGAACCAGTCATTGCCCTCATAAAGCTTAAACCTTTATTCTGCAATTATTTGCTTGACTTTCTGTTCCATATCTTCTGTTAGCCTGTGAAGAATACTGAAGAGTTTTATTAGACTTTTCTTCCTGCTCTCATATTTAAATGTTTTCCAAAATATGATTTTGTTCTGAATGTTCAGAGAAACACACTATTTCCCTTCTGCAGTTTAACATGCCTAGCTCCTAGCTAGATCACCAATATCTACCATCATTTCAACTCTGTATATGGCTCTGCTGCCTGAGTCAAAGTCTGCTCCTTCTTCTGCTACCTGAGTGTCAGACACAATACAGAGACTTGCAGTGGATTAAAGATAACAAAAAAACTCCTAGAAGAAAATATAGGGGAGAAGCTCCATGATGTTGGTCTTGGTAATGACACACCAAAAGCACAGGTAACAAAAGCAAAAATAAACAAATTTAAAAGTTTCTATATAGCAAAGGAAATAATCAGCAAAATGAAAAGAAAACCTACAGAATGAGAGAAAATATTTGCAAACCATATATCTTATGGTCAACATCAAAAATACATGAGGAACTCATCCAACTCAATAGCAAAAAACCCACATAACCCAGAACCTGAATAGACATTTTTCCAAAGAAGACATACAAATGGCCAGCAAGTATATGAAAAGGTGCTCAGCTTTACTGATCATCAGAGAACTACAACCCAAACCTCAATGAAATATCACCTCACACCTGTTAGGATGATTTTATCAAAAAGTGAAAAGATAACAAGTGTTAGCAAGATGTGGAGAAAAGGGAATCTTCATACGTTGCTGATAGGAATGTAAATTGGTACAGCTACTATGGAAATAGCATGGAGGTTCCTCAAAAAATTAAAAAAGAACTACCATGTGATCCAGTGATCACAATTCTGGAAATATATCCATGGGAAATAAAAGCACTATCTCAAAGTGTTATCTGTACTCTCGGTTCATCGCAGCATTATTCACAATAACCAAGAAGTGAAACAATCTAAATATGTACCTCTGGATGAATTAATAAAGAAAATGTAGTGTATACAAAAAATAGAATATTATTCAGCCTTAAATAAGAAGGAAATCCTGCCATTCGAAATATTGTGGATGAACCTAGAGGACAAGTGAAATAAGCCAGACACAGAAAGAAAAATATTGCATGATCTCACTTACAGGTGAAATTTTAAAAAGGAAAAATTCAAATATACAGAGCTAGAGAATAAAAGAGGGGTTACCAAGGGTGGGACAGGGGAGGGAAATAAGGGGTGTAGGTCAGAAGATACAAAGTAGCAGAAATGTAGGATGAGCAAGTCCAGAAATCTAACACATAATGAGTACTTTAATACTCTATAGGTAATAAAACCATACTGTACATGAGATTCAACCTGAGTAGATTTTAGCTGCTCTTGCCACAAAAAAACAAAACACACACACAAAAAAACGGGTATTTATGTGAGGTGATGAATATGTTAATATACTTCACCATAGTAACCCTTTTAGTCTCTGTATCCTAGAACATCATGTTGTATATCTTCAATACACAAAATAAAATTTATTTTCAAAAAACGAAAAAGTTTGTATACCTTAAATACACATAATTTTTGTCAATCATACCTTAACAAAGCTGGAGAAAAACAAATAATAAAGTGACTTAAATTATGAAACTAAGATTTTGCCATATATGACATATAAACCTACGAAGCAGAGAGAAGTGTCGGTACCAAGCACTGCAAAGGGTCTGCCAAGACGTTCACTTCACGTGGAAGCTAACCAGTTAGCCGGCCACTGTCGCATCAACGCTGGAAGAAGACGTGAGAGTCCTGAGTCAGAGACAAAGCAATGTTTATTACAACAGTAGCAGTAGCCAGAATGTTACCATTTTCTGTACCAGTCTCCTGGGCCTCAATTCTCAAAAGGCAACACGACAAGGGCCAGGTGACACCTGCTGGGACCTCAAGCTCAGGAAACCCTAATATTTTATAATGGGCTGCAAGCAAGCCTGCTCAACCTAGTCCCCTGAGGGTACATAATTATATCATTTATAGTAGACAGTATGCACGCCTGTCATTTGCTCTGGAAAGAAATGCTATTACAGCCATTACTGAGCACTAGACAAACTTCCTTGAAAAGATAATTCAGAATAAGGACTGTCATTGTTTGTGTTTACCAGATATGCAGAAATATGAAAGACCTATAGAGAATCGTCTCTCAATAGTAGAGGAAAAACACTAACATTTTTAAAGCAATTATTATAGTACAGCTGCAGCAAGAAGTACTTTACATATATTAACTTATTAAACTCTCACATCCTAAGAAGTATGCATTATAATCTCAATTTTGCAGCATCTCAGATACATTAAGTCATCCTCCCAAGTCACCTATCTGCTAAATGATATAGTCAGGATTTCAACTCAGATTTATTTCCCTCTCAGTGCCTTCTACTTTAAGTTGAGATTTAACTTGAGAGAATACAGACTTTTAGAGAAAAACACGTTACCACATTTGCAATGAAATAATAAAAATTTAAAGAAAAAGTATTATTAAGGATAGTTTATTTTTTAAAACCTATAAATAAAAAGTTTGCAAAAAAAATGTTTAGCTGATGTTTCTGAAGGCTTCCATCCCAGACAGAGGATGAAGCTGAGTGACTTACACCGTCTCATTGGGTGACTGACAAGGAGTAAGTGGAGGCTGCCCCTTCAGGAATTGCCTTGACCTCAGTACCCTGGACATCTCCCCAACATGGTGTGTGTGTGTCTTATGCCACTGTGTACATCAGCATGGTCCCAGGAACTGAAAAATTCTATTCCTTTTCATTCTTGCATCAAAAAACAGGATATTTATCACCATCATCTGCAATTATCTTTTCTATATCCTAAATGATACCTTCGAAATGTTCCTTAAATAATTCTAAATTTGGGTAAAGGGTGACTATCCATAAACATACTTCACCCTATTTAAAATAAAAAGTCCTCCCTGTCTATCAGAACTTCTTGAAACACATCCTTTCTTTTTATTCACTGCACTTATCACCAATATACTACATATTTTATTTGATAATTTGTTTG
Source organism: Propithecus coquereli (assembly GCF_000956105.1). Taxonomy (NCBI): domain Eukaryota; kingdom Metazoa; phylum Chordata; class Mammalia; order Primates; family Indriidae; genus Propithecus; species Propithecus coquereli. Next base: position 2,469,541 of record NW_012147864.1, read on the forward strand.
GGTCCCATAATTAAAACATAAGCTAATGAGGGTAGATGTTTTCATCGTATTTCTTCATGCGTAGAGTATCTTCCATGTCGAGAACAGGCCTGTCAGGGGAAACTCAATGACTATAGTTTTAATGAGTGAATATGGATGGCTGGTTCTATTGCAGTTATTTATATGTTGTTTAAAAGATTTCTTGTTTCATCAGCAATTATACTCCAAATGTTACCATTAATGTATATGTCCTTAAACTGTCTTTTGCTGGTTTAAGAACTCATACTTCATGTTTGCATTTTGTGAATTTCCATTAATTATAAGTTTAATGAAGCAATAAATATATTATTTTTTTAAATGTATTCCAATTAACATGGAAACACAATAAATCAGGTGGCTGTTACTCTTTCATAAAGTAGTATGTTTGGTTCTTTTCTTTCTTGAATCTATTTCAGACTCTAAAAATCAAAAATGTGAAAAAGACTTCATAGTCCTCAACTTGCAAAAATAATAATAATTTGCGTAGAATAGAAGTAGAAGCCCTGAGGCTGTTTTAATATTGACATCTATACCCAGCTGCAATTCTTGCAACTTCTCTTGAGACCAACCTAGTTCTCTCAAGGTGTTGCTCTGCTGGTGAAAGAAGACATGTCTCTTAGATCAGGCTGTTACACAGGGGAAATAATCACCAACAGATGGTGATAATCTGTTACCAATCTCATGGATATCCCTGCAGATATGCTGGGAAATGAAGTTTTCACTGAAGGACACCAGCACAAAGTGAATAAACAGAATATCCGGTACAGCTGGGAGGGAAGCTGCTTCTGATTAGAGAGAGGGAACACACAGCCAGTTTAAGTTCCAGTGGCAGAAATCACTCTACATCAATTTCTGTATCTGCTCTTGACTTTTAGACTTGTTGACTGTTCCACCACTTACCTCGCTGTTGTCTGAGCATTGGATATACTTAGTGACAGCTGTTGGGTCTAAGGCACCTAACACATGTGGACACACACACCTTGGCCTGTCTCAGAGAATTCATGTTCTTTACTTTTGGCTTTCGGGCAGGGAGCAAGGGTCAAGACTGCTCTGGAATTATTTCTTTGCTCATCCTTATAGTAAGATGTATTAATATAACCTGGATGTTATTCAAATATGGGAGATTTTTAAAGAGGCTTTTTATTTGTATGCTTTCTTCAAACTTAGTCAAATCCTGCCTGTTGTGGACAATAGTTAATGTCACTCTATTCAAAACACCATGAGCTAAGCATGCTGTCTATAAACTTGCTACTCAAAGTGTGGTCCACAGACCAGCAGTTTTGGCATCATCTAGCAACTCATTAAAAATACAGAATTTCAGCCCCACCACAGACTAACTGAATTGGAATCTGCATTCTATCAAGATCTCCAGCTCATGCAGGGCATATTAAAATCTGAGGCACATGGCTATGACTCATAATATCTGTACATGGGCATTCCAATTACAAATTGGATTTACAGAATTCTAAGCTACAAGGTCTATACATGAATAGATAAATTGAAATATGCCATCATAAGGTGATTACGTTGCTATTCCCCAGAATTGAATCTTGGTAAATTCTTCAAGTCCATTTATCAGAGTGGTATCAATCATATCAATCAAGTCATATATTCAATCAGCAGACTATCTCATAAACTATATACCCAAACACCTACTGTTATGCTCAACTTCAATGTATATAAAACTGAAAATTGTCATTCTTTTTCTGCCAATTTTTTTCCACTTATGTCCTCCATCTTGGTGAATAACTTTACCACTAACAGCACCTGAGCAAGGAAGCTTAATGTTTATCATGGATTCTTTCTTCTCCCTTATCCTCTCTATCTGACAACTCACCATTTCTCATTCATTAAACCTTCAAAATATCTCTTTAATCTCTCTCTACTCTCATAGCTACCACTGTTGCTTTAGTTCAGGGCCCGTTATTTCTCACCTGACCCTATTCCCATAAAATTCAGCTAGTTGACTTATCTATCACCTTGTCTCACTGTAGAGAAATTTCTAAAACATAAATCAAATCAGATTATGTTATTTAATCAAGTCATTAAAAACAAAACTTTAAAACTGCTTATTGTTCATAGGATGAGAGACCCTAAAAATTAACCCCAAACTACCTTTCCAAATTCATTTTTGGCCCCTATGCTCCTTGAACAGTCCCAACCCATAGAACTGTCATTCCTTGCATATGAGAAGTCCTTTCACAACTCGATGCCTTGAAATGTCTTTCCATCTATTCAAATGATTTCCCTCCTCTTTTTCGCATTTCATACTTCAAGACTCAACTCAAATTCCTTAATGAAAATAAGGGACAAAATAGGAGAACTTTCCCTACCACACATGTCGGTAGTTTAATTGCAATCTATTCTTTATCTTCACCCTTTGCAATATAACATTGCAGATGTTCTCAATAGTTTAATGTGTCTTCATTAGATAAGACATATGCATTAATAAAAGAATAGAGACTCATTTTCCATGGTTAATTGCAGGACTGAATGAGTCTGAATATTTTAATTATTTTTACTAATACACGTTTAAATATGTTCTACACTGACTAAAGTCTTTAAAAGGACAAAGTATCAGAAAATTGCTTTGTATTATTTCTGTTACATGTGGTGTTTATTTTCTCATTCTTCAGATATTAATATTTCACTTAGGATAATAGTCTCCAGTTCCATCCAAATTGCTGCAAAAGACATTAATTTACTTCTTTTTACGACTGAGTAGTACTCCATGGTATGTACTTTGTTTTGTTAATCCACTCATGAATTGATGGGCATTTAGGTTGATTCTACATCTTTGCAATTGTGAATTGTGCTGCAATAAACATTTGAGTGCAGGTGTCGTTTTGATAAAATGTCTTCTTTTCCTTTGGGTAGATACCCAGTAGTGGGATTGCTGGATTGAATGGTAGGTCTACTTTTAGTTCTTTGAGAAATCTCCATACTGTTTTCCATAGGGTTGTACTAATTTGCAGTCCCGCCAACAGTGTATAAGCATTCCTTTCTCTCTGCATCCATGCCAGCATCTATTGTTTTTAGACTTTTTAATAAAAGCTGTTCAAACAGGAGTAAGGTGATATCTCATAAACTACAGGTGAGCAGAAAGAGAACAGAAAACTTGTTCCCAATTTTAACACTGCTAATTAAAAATAAATAAAATGTCTAATGTTAAATTAGAATGCTTTCTTTTGCAAGACTTCTAACATGTTAGCCATTTTCGTTTGTAGTTACTTTGATAACTAAAATTACTAACATGAATTAAGTACTTATTATGTGCCAGGCACTGGCATTTTATGTAGTATCTTCTTAATTCCTCCAAACAATCCTGAGTAAGTTCGAACTTCTTAAGTGATCTTCCCTAGTTCGCGTAGCTGATGGGCGACGGCTGGATCATGGCCCAGAGCTAACTCACTACAGGGTCTGAGCTGTAAAGCACTAGGCTGTGTTGCTTTTTGTCTTTGAATATATTTCAAAATATTAGAAATGGCCTTTTCTTATTAAATGGCAACTTAGGTGACTAGAAGAAGAGTGCTTATGTCTTATTCATTTTGGTTGGAAGTCCTTAAAAAAAATACAAACTGACAGGTCACAGGCCATATCCAACCCATGGATGCATTTTGCTTAGCCCAAAAAGTGCTGCAAAATCTGTAAACTGGTGGATAGTATTTTAAAATAAGAAGAATATATATGAAATCTGGATTTCTGGCTTCTCCTGAAAAATCAGACAATTTAGTCATAAATACAAAAAATTATCCCTCAAAAAGAACCATGAGAGAGATGGGAAAAGATGTCAGGTAGTTAATAATCTGTCTACTCTTCCGAGTTTAGACCGGGCCCATGATTCCACCACTCTGCATCCTTTTGTTTTTCCTAAATGTACAGACCCAATATGCATCAATCAGAAGGCTGGATGTGTTATAAGTTTTAGAAGTAACCTGTGAACTGGAATATCCAGACTCCAAATGATTAGTAACATTTGCTTTGCCTTTTTAAAAAGCTTTATCCATCTAATAGCTGGGCTATTAAAAGGTGACTCTGTAAAATGAAGTACTTTGGCCTCGCTTTCTATAAATAGAAACAGTTCCATCAGGTGGCTGTTACATCAGAAATCAGCACGTTCTGTCTAATTTGTCTCTGTTATTTCCAGAGTCAGGTTCCTTCGCCTTCAATTACTTAGTCTTAGTGTGATATATAACAGAGTCAAGTGTTACCGCTATCACCCAGAAAGTCTGTTTCTGAAGGCATAATATAGTGCACATAATATCCTTAAACATGCCCCAGCCTTCTCCAACTAAGCCAAATTGTTTAAAGTTTCTATAATATTTAAGATTCAGAATACTAGATGTCAACTTCCCCACAAAACAATGTATTAAATCTTAGAACATATGTGCCATAGCATCACTTTTATGACAAATAATAAAATATTTCATGAGCTTGTTAGAACTTGGGATAAAATGGTAAATTCAAATATTTCAATGGAGTAAAAATTACTTCTCTCAACAATCACTGTCCACATACACATACACCAGCTCACTATATTACATATGCTGTGCAACACACATACACATATTCATACACAAGCTGGTTGTCTAAAGGCAGGTTTACAAAGCTCAGTAAAGTACCAAGAAAAGGGAGAGGGCAAGTCGAGGGGCATCTCTGAGTCAACAGAAGGAAAGATAAGAAAACACGGTGTTAAAGTTGTGTACATAATGAAAATAAACCAAATGATGTATATTTTAGTACGTCCATTGTTATCATCAACAAAATTTTACCTTATGCTTCAGCCTCCCCACATGAGCCTTCAGACCATCATTCAAATCATATTGACTCTTAATTTATATTTAATTCCAAAGATATTGGAAATTTGACTTCCCAAATCATTTGACTTCCCAAATTGGAAGCAGTGATCACAAGTCGACAGCTGTCTGTAGAAGTCACACTGTCAAAAGAAGACTGACCTTGGGAAGAGACAGAATTATTTTATATTAGGATACAGTATAATTCTTACAATCGTTTTAGTAAATAATATTTAAGAAGCAAAGAAAAATAAATTAAAACAAGCATAATTTTCCATTTAATTATTTTAAAAAATATACATACTCATCCTAGAAAATTCACTTGTATTATTTTCCCAAAAATGTTGAACATAGACATTGCTTCAGTTAATTTTTTTTGTTTCTCTATGCAGTATATTTTAGTATTCTAGCTATTAATTGATTACTATTTTATGTTTTCCAAATTATAAAGACCTAGTGGTAGCCCATATTCCAAAGTATTCCCTTAAAGACTAGATAGCTATCACTAATCTATTAAAGAACAATGACTGACTAAGCAGTTGGTATTTCAGCATTCATGTTGCTCTATGGTAAACACTTAAAAGACATATTTCTGGCTATCTCATTGTCACTATGCATATATAGTTCCAATTTTTAGCTGAATTACTCCACCTCATCAAAAAGTAAAGGACAAATTAGAGACATTATTTCATTTTAAGAAATGTCAATATTAATTTAAGAAAGTAGTTAACAAATGGCTAAAGAGTATATACTTGTACTTTAATTCCAAATATTAAGGGGGTACAAATGTTTTAGGTTACATGGATCGTTGTTGTAATGTTTGAGTTCTGGCTATAGGTGTGCCCATCACCCACACAGTGTTCATAGTACCCATTATGTTGGTTTATTCCCCTCCCCCCCCATTGCTTTCCACTGAGTTTATTTCCCTCTGTGCACCTGTGTGCTCATTGGTGAGACTTGTACTTTTAACAACTAAAACAATTTGCATTTTTTTGCAAGGTGTTTCATACAGATAATTCAGAACAAATATTTGTTAGGGAAGATGACAATAATGATATTATTCATGATGATTTATATGACATTCAGAGGCAACTAGAAGAAGATTCTAAAGAGTCAAAAAATAAGAGCAAGGGGACTTTATTCCTCCTTAAGTTCGAAGTAGAAGCCTATTTGCTGAATGCTTATCTTAAACCCATCATCCTAAACCTTTTGTTTTTATAAATACAAATATAATAAATATAATAAATTGGTTCTGAACATCTATTAGACCATAATTACATTAAACAATATGATTTTTAAGAAAAAGGTGATGAGAATTAGTGAAAAATAAATATGTGAAGGCAGTTTGAAGGGAAATATAAAAGTTCTATTAAGCCACATACTTATTTTATAAAGTGTTGTAAAATATTTACCTTAAGTTATATTGGGGTATTTCTGTACATTTTTACGCAACATATTTTGTTAAATCAATGCGTGACTCACAAAATACATAAATCTCATTTCTCTTAATGTTTTTATATTGACATTATGTGTGCTTAACTATATGGTGCCATAGGCTGAATGCTCGTGTGCCCCCCAAATTTATATGTTGAAACCTAATACCCAATGTCATGGCATTTGGTGGTGGGGCTTTGGGGAGGTGATTAGGTCATGAGGGTGAGGCCATAACAGTTATCTAGTGTTGTGTAACAAATTACCCTAAAATTTAGTGGCTTGACTAAGTAATTTTATTACCTCTTATGGTTTCTCTGGGTCAGAAATTTGAGAGCAACTGGGCTGCACAGTTTTGGCTTGAGGTCTCTCATGAATTTGCAATCAGATATTAGTCAGGGCTGAAGTCATCTGAAGGCTCGATTGGGGTTGGAGGATCCCTTCAGTCACATGGCTCTTGGCAGGAGGTCTCAGTTCCTCTCCTCCTACACCCCTCCATGGGGCTGCTTGAGCATCCTGACAGCATGGTGGCCAACTTTCCCCCAGAGCTAGGAATCCAAGGGACCCAGATGGCAGCTACGATGCCCCTTTCTCTGGAATTCCTTCTCGGTTTTATGTTGGCCTGAGTGCTGCGGCTTCTCAACTGGTCATTAGAGTTCTCACAAAGGTAGTTGGGTCCACATATTTTTGTTATCTCCATATCTCTGTGGGAGAGAAAGGGTCTGAAACTTCCAATCCACCATCTTCCTACCAGTGTCACTTTTATTAATATAACCTCTCTCACTACAAAAATGTTCTTTGTAAGCATTTACTATGTTGAATTTAATTTTCTTGGCGGCTGCTTGCCTTACAAATAATTATATAAGAAAAATTTATACTGGAATCAAAATATTGCAGCCATGTGAACGCTACAAAGTAGTATATAAAAGAAAATATGAGTTCTGGCGGTAGTGGGTAGAGGACAACTTGCCATTCATTACAGATGGTTTCAGCTTGGTGTCAGTACTGTTGGGCATTCTACCCAGTGGATCTCAGAAATAAGGGGAAGAGACTAAAGATTATGATTTTTCTCAATAAAGATAAAATTACATTAATATTATTATCTAAGCCAAGCCGTTTCTATGTTCAAGGAAATGGCATGGACAAGCAGGGTGAGTTCTGCCCTCAATGGAGTAAATACAGATAGTGATCAGCACTCGTGTTAAATAGTAAACTTCATGACTTTATGCCTTGGGGAGTTCATATTTCAGCCTAGAAGAGGTATCATTGATTGGTTTGCTATTGTGGAGAGATTTTATTATTTATCAGAACCTCTGTCGACACATAAAAAGTAAAATGCTCAGCTTTTCAACCTGTTTTCCTAATTTAAGTGCATAGTCTGCTGAGCTTTTATTTACTTGGGGTAGTGGGAATTAATAGACATGTGTATAATATAAAACCACAGATGATCAATACTATCGTTGCCATCAGTAAAAAATAAATATGAATTATTTGACACTCATCGGCTGTGTTTTTTTTCCCCTAAAAGAATTCATGAAAAGTGAAGAGGAGAGGGAAAGAGGGGAGTGAGGAGTGAAGACAGAGAAGGAGAGAGGAGGGAGAAGGGAAAGGGGGGTGACGCTGGAGAGACAGGAGGGGACAAGAGAAAAATAAACAAGAAATAAAGAGAAGGAAAAGAAGAAAGTGAGGCAAAACGGTGCAGTGCTGTCAGGAAGAACCAGAGATACCACCACCAAAGCCGTCAGAAGTTACGGAGAAACGCCCACACCAGCGTTGCCATCTCCCCGATGGGAGAGCATTGCCAGCTGCTCTGGTTGCCATCTGCGCATCCACCTCCCACGGGTACATGCATGGCTAGGGACCAGGAAAACAGGGGAAATGGTCCCGATTTTTATCCAGCTGTACCAGTTTTAGGTGAAGAGTGGGTCAATAAATTTGACAATAAACATTGTAAATATATCTTTAGAGATGATTATTGAAGAAATATCAATATTGTAAAACATGAGGTTTAACATTCCTTTCTTTAAATATTTTACCTTCACAATTTGGCAAAAATGAATCAAATGTCATGACATTGAGAACAAAATGATGGAATACATTTTCATGCCACATACATGTGGGTATCATACTTCCGTTAATTGGAACCATGTCCCAAATAAGCCTTCACTGACACATTTTAATCACATTTGTCTTATCCATGCATCTTTAGCAAACATGTCCAATAAACTGTATTTGAACATATTTTTTCCACATGGGGATTTGAAATAAAATGCAAAGAATAGTAAGTGTGCAAACAAAGCCACATTTTTAAAGTTGAAATCTGTATAAGAGTTTATAAATTGTATTCACCCAGCAAAGAGCCAGAGAAAAGGACAATCTGTGCCGAGGACATAAACTGCATTACTTAATGCTGTTTAGTTTATACTGTAAATGTGGGCAGATAATGTGGGCTAGAAACATTATTTCATCCATTGGGCATATGGTAATCACATCCACATTAAAGCACTTTTGCTAATCACACGCACGCAGATTCGCTGCTGATGGCGTCCATCTGACACCAGGGATCCCGCACAGATCTGGGCTCATCAGCACATTTCTCTGTGTGTATCTCCTACCCGAGGGCCACTGCAGCTCTTCTCAAATGACTTCTCCTCCCCTCAACTCCCTGCACAGAAGATTACAACATAAACACAGCACTGCAACAGAAGTTTATAGTTTCAGGAGAGGAAGTGAATACAGCAGATTTTATCAACTATTGTTTTCCCTGAATTTAGTCTGATAGGAGCAATCTGAGTGTTTTTCTGGCGGGGCCCACAACAGAATCCTATAGCTTCATAGAATTAGTGGCCCGAACTCAAACAAAAGGAAGACCTTGGGTGTTGGGCTACCCCATGAGACTATCTTAAAATACCTCCTATATGCTACAGTCTACAAGAATTGGAAAAATAATTATGCCCCACAGCACACAACCTCCACCCTAATATGTAATTCAAAGTAAAATAGTATTTTTTAAAACAGCACAAAACTACCATGCAAGCTGAAATTTAAAATATCCCTATTGTAAATCTCTGTTTTTAAAGTCTTGAGTAAATTCACTGAAGGTAGGCTTTTAAAACTCTATTTCCCTTATGTTCCCGTTGGCTGGTACCGCCAGCGAGTATGCTGATGGGAAGTCTGGCCGTGACCCCCCATCCTGCTGCCTGTATGGAAGCGATATTAAGACATCTTAATATGCTGTCTATAAGACAAATAATCCCGATCCTCACATGCTCTCACTGTGCTTTAGGCTTTTCCTGCCTGAAGAGTCAGCTGAAGTCACAGTTGCTGTGCTTATTTTAAGGCTTGCCCACATCCCGGTGGGGCTTAAAGAGATTATCCCTTGTGATAGCCAGATTGTTGGTGTTTAACGCTCCATTACTCAGCCTTCTGTGGGGGCCCAGCAGTCAGGTGGGCACAACAGCTTCCAGAATACAAGTGATGCAGAGACAAGTCCAGTCTCCTGCCCTTCTGTGCCAAATGAGTCAGGGTGACCCCTGAATGGGAAACATGTGCTTTCCAGGAAACGTGATGTGCAAAAGTCCACGCGTTAGACACGTCTTAATGTTCTCCTTGGCCATTAGGGGATCAAAGGCCAGATGATGTTCACAGCCCCTGTGCCATGTGCCCCTTTTCAAACCAAATGTTGACAACAAATATTTCTGGTGGTGTTGGGAGACAACTCTCCTGTATTTCTGCCTGCCTCACAAACAGAGACACTGATTCCCTTTGTTCTAGAATATCATTTTAAGAATGTTAATTTAGCAAACAGCCTTGTAAGACAGAAATGGTGTCTCCCTCCAGAGTAAAGGGCAAGTTTGATTACTGTCCTGTATAATAAAAACAATGTTTCCCTCCAGAGCTATGGCAGGCAGACTTACTGCCCATTATAAAATATTTGAGTTCCCTAGAGTCAGGGTTGCTCTTTTATAACAAAACCTAGTACATATGCAGGTGCCACCTGGCGTTCTTCAGATTGTCCTATAGGACTTGGAGCTCAAGAATCAGTACAAAAATGATGACACTCTGGCTGTTATAATTGTGAGTAATAAACTGTCTTTTGTCTCTGACCCAGGAGTCCTGAGTCTTCTGCCAGCATCCATGAAACTGGTAGGTTAACTTATTACGTTGCAAGTTGAATAAAAATCTCGGACCCTTCAAAGTTATTGACAGATAGTTTTCAGTCCTTATTACTTTATAAGGGCATATATATTATATGTTTGAATGTGTGTATGGTGCATTTATCCATCTCTTGATCTGTCTATGCATGTATATATAATAAATCTATATTGTTATGTATAAATGTGCAAAAATCTTATTTAATAATTTTTAATGTGACAATTGTATCGTCATGACCTGAAAAAAGTGTCTACTTTCTCATGAGCTATTTATTAAGACAGAACTCAGAACTACATTTATTCCCTTTAAAAATGTATTTATCTTTGTAGGTACACTTATTACCAATTATCATAACAATAACTACCCCTTGAACTTCAAAGAGAGGGAAACAATTCACTTTTTGTCAAAATTACACAGCAAATAAGGCCCCTTTAAATTGTGCACTAGCAAATCCATTATAATTTTAAATCTTAGGCTTTTTTGCTTGTCTTAAAAAATGATATGGTGTAATGGGGTGAGTAGTAGTAATAATAATAAACATAACCTCCATTGGGTTCAGGAAACTTTGAAACCTCAAAAAAGATTTTGTAGGATAAAATCATGGTATCATAGAATGAGGACAGAGAAAGACAACATCCAATCCCCATCCAACATGTGAATCTTCCTCTATAAAATCACTGAATAGTAATTTCCCAAACACTATCTCCAGAAAGAGAGAAGCCACTCTCTGGAAACACTCCATTTGAATATTTGAAGGACAAAATTCTTTTGAATTCTTCATGACGTTGAAGGAATATTTACTTCTCTGAACTTCACATCGGATTCTGTATCCAATGGAACCAAATTTCTGCTATGGATTCCAACGTCAGAGCTGACATTTTTCAGCATGGTGACTTACAAAATCTATCTAACATGTCACAGCTCAGTCTGCTTATCTGTACAGGGGGCACAATGATGGTGGCTTTATTGTGTTCTGTGGGGGTAAAATGAGCCTTAGCATGTAGTAGAAAGGGCTCAGGTGATGCAGGTTATGGCTATTACTCACCTTCATTTCATGTCGTGCGTGTAGGCGCCAGTGTTGCCATTTGCTAGTGATGATGCCAGGGTGACAGTCAGACCCACATGCTCCACTCTGTACCTCACTCCACATCCACTCAAATTCATATTAACACAGGCTTGGTGTTAATACTCTGTTGGTTTTAGTTTTTATTTTGGTTTCAATTTGATGATAGTGTGACATTTCTGCACGGAAAAATGGGGTCTTTAATCTTAGACAAGTTATTAAGACCCTCCACCTATGATTGGCTTTGTTCAATTTGACTATAACTCTTACATGGCATCGTAGGTTTTTAAGATTGAAAAAAAGAAAAACCTCATAATTATTGAAGTTAGGTTTAAACTGTTCCTGAAAAAAGTGCAACTCTAGAGCTATTCATGTTTGGTACTTAAAAATCTCACTAATTCTTCATACAACATTTACTACATTTTGTTTATGTTGAATATGAAAAATGTCTCTATTTGAATGCACCCTCAATCTCTTACATTTTTGAATATGTACCCTCAATAAATATTAATTCATTCATTAAACACACACATACCCTGCCATATGTTATATTTATATTATAAAATATATAAAACTATGAATCTTAAAGAAAGGAATTAAATTTGAAGTACAGCATTAAAATTTTAATTTATTAACTATAGTTAATGGTGGTAGATATATATCCTGATTGCAAATAATCTTGATAATTTTTAATTGCTGTGGCCATTATCTCAGAAGATCTAATTGTTTTTATCTTCCAATGCGGTTGACAAAGAAATCATAGTAGAAGAGGTGTCAGTATTACTCTTTTACTTGTGGGTTGCTTTTGCTTGCATTGCTGGTATTATTGTTTATCCATGATTTCCCTTATAGAGATTTTTTTTTAAGCATGTGTTTACTTTGTGAGGTATGGTATTCAGAACTAGATAATAATCCATCTACCAGCTTCACTACGATGCCCAGCAACATGCTCAAAGCAGATGAGTGAGTAAGGATGCCACAGGAAATCCCCTCCATGTTGTGGAACTGTCACCTCACAGACTTAATGCAACATGTGACTCTCTCACATACAGCCTGAGTAAGGGGATTAGTGTCAATCCCTGTATTGACAATTAACAAGGCTCATTCTTTTCTTACAATTCAGAATAAATTCTCAATAGAAATTGTAATATTTTCTTCTTGCAATTTCCACGAATCCTGTTTCTTAACTTTGTGCTTGTTTTGAAGATCTGTGTTGTGCTAAATTACATAGGGATAGCTAGCTTAATCAGGTGTAGAACTTGGAAATGTGTTGTCTGTGTGTAGGATTTCACCTTTTATAAGAAAAGAGATGCCTGCTCAGTGGTTGCATCACCCTTTGAGGGGGAGGCCACTTACAGTGAGCCTATTTCTAAAATAGCGGGAGCTACTGTGCTACAGCTACCGATCCAGCGAAGGGTACGCACATCCATTGCATTTTACCAAAGCAGACAACTAGTTCAGATGTTTCAAGCTAACAAATAAATTTCCTAGGAATCTAATTGAGTGATGGAGGCCATCTACTTCGGCCAAACGCACTGCAGATAAATTGGCACGTTCATCTTGTATCTGGGGGACTGTACTTGTTAAAGTAGGTGACACCACACTGCTTCCTGAGAGGCCAGAAAATGGATGATTTCTGGGATGTTTCGTGGTGTGTGATTTGTCCCAGAAACTCTGACTTTATGAAGTGTCCTTCTGAGTAACAATTTATAACATGCATTAATTCAGCAGTAGCTGAGCAAAAACGAACAAGATTTCCCAGGGTGCTGAAGTTCCAGATTGTTTCTCAAAGAATCACATCAATTATTGTGACTTTTTTTGGTCAGCTGTGCACCATGATTAATTGAAGAGATCCAGATTTCTGCCATGTCTGATGTCACACACTTCTTTGCTTCCCATCTGTCTTGCCCAGTGTTGACCAAAAAGTTTCACTTGTAGGCTGTCAAAGCTCTGGCAAATGCCTCACAACGGGGTGGAGAGAAGCACTGAAGATGGTAGAAATAATGACACATGAATGAATAGCAAAAGAACAATGCTTTAATAAAGAGGCAGGCTTTGAAGCATTCAAAAGGGAGACCTTATTAAGTTTGATTCTCTTCAGTAATGTGTAAAATGCAAAGCCTTCTGCTAGATCTAACCAATTTGCATGGAGATGTTGAGTCTCATACTCCCTATTAATAGAGTCAGAAGCATGTAGATGCTTTACCTAAAATAGAAATTGACAACTAATTGGCCAAATAATATAAAAACATTAGTGGGAATGAAAAATTAATACATGGAGGATAAGGGGAGTTTGATCTCTGATGTGAAACCTCTTAGCAGAATGGAACCTTTCTTTCTTTGTGAAACAAGAAAACAGACCCACATTATCCAGCAGATGATGCATGGAGAATTATTGTCTATCCCAGGCTTTTTGAGGTTTCCAGTCACTTAATACTCTTAACTAACCTCCATCAAACATTTCCACAAATAAAATCCTTTCTAAGCCACCTAAATCCTTTTTGGAAAATGAAAGGTTTATCAGAAAACAAAGACGTTATCCTTTGCAGTCCATATCGATGCTGACTGTTGCTGAAGTCCGAATGTCCCCAGGACACCTGGGTCCTGAGCCCTGGGCCTCTGGGTGGAGGACTTGGTGCTGTGAAGAGGCTTTGAGATTTTGTGGTATTTTCAGAACTTATGGCCCACATAAGATGCAACAAATGTAGTCCTCAAGGAGAAAACGTATTTCTCAGGATTTTTGTGCATTTTGTTGACAGAATTTGGTATTTTTACCAAAACAACAAAGAAATAGTGAAATTGATCCTCAAAGATTTCTCAGGACTGAGAATAAGATAATCAAAATAATTATAGTTAATATGCAAGTCGATACAGTTGATATTCAAGGGGGATTTTATTTGATGTAGACTGAGTTTTTTAATGATTCTGACTGACTTCCTGCCATGGGCAGCTGAGCAAATTGCAACTGATCATTGGCTAATAGCAGGAAAAGACTGAGGACAAACTCTGGACAACATATAAGTTAATTAAAATGAAAACTGATCAATCCAATTTAGTAAGGCTCTACCTCTTAGTCTTAAGAAGTTTCCTGTTATTTTGAAATGTGCTATCCTGAAGTGGGAGAGAGAAATAGTGTCTCCCTCTAGAGTAAAGGACACGTTTCCCTGCAGGGATTCATTCAGCCAGGGCTATCTATGGCCAGAATCAGCAACCATTCCTCCTACAGCTGATATGTCATAGGAAAAATAAGGCTGGAGAGCTTAGGATATTTAGTTGAATTTCCCTGAGTAAAATATACTCTTGAATAAGTGAGTGAGATTTGAAGCATCTCACCCTTTCCTTTCCTAGCCTTTGAAAAAGTTTTAAAAGTTGAATGCGTATGATAAGAGGCTAAAGTGAGAAAGCAGTCCTTATTCAATTCATTCAATAAATCTTTACTGGATATACGTGATGCACCAGCCACTATTTAATTATCCTAGCCTAGAACCTACTTTTATCATATATAAACATCAACAGTTTTGCAGAGTTTTAATATATCCTGAATTTTTCAAGACCGTAACTAGGATTTTGAGAAAGGATTGCTCTGTTTTGTTTTACTCTTTGTTTGTTCAGAAGTTTTCCAAGAGTTACTCCACATTTCTCAGATCATATCAAAGGTGGTGATGCTGCTCATGGCCTTTCAGTCACCAGTGCAGCACACCTGGGTCAGTCTGCACTTGCGCTCTCCCATTCACTCAATTCTACAAGGATATCCTATTGTTCCAGCACATTTTGGTGAAAAAACAATCCTCTCCCCACTGAATTCCCTTTGCACCTTTATCCAAAATCAATTGTCCCTATATGTGTGGGTCTATTTCTGGACTTAACTATTTTGTTCTGTTTTGATATATTTGTCCAGTATTTAATCAATACTATACCATCTTGACTACCATAGTTTTAAATGTTAGTTTAAATGTTAGTAATGTTAGTCCTCCATTTTATTCTTCTTCAACATTGTTTTTGCTATTCTTGAGTATTTATGGTTTTCAGATCAAGTTAAACTTTATTCTGACAAGTTTTTACTTTTCTCATGCCCTCATCTTTATTAATGTTTTATGACATCTTTGTGTAATTATTGATTAGATAAATTCCCACATTTAAAATACTCCTTGATTGAATTCAGCAAAAAATATTTATCTTTTGTTTTCTATATGAATTTTAAAATCAGCTTGTCAATTTCTAGTATATATATTTTACATATATATTTTTTATATGTATATAGTATATATATATTTAAAAGCCTTGCTGAAATTTTTCTCTGGACTGCATTGAATCTATACATCAATTTGGGAAGAACTGACATTTTAGCAATATTGAGTCTTTTAATCCATGAACAAAACACATTTCTTTATTTAAGTCTTTTAAAATTTTTTTTAGCAACGTTTTATAGTTTTCAGATCTTCTACATCTTTTATTAGATTTATCCCAAAGTATTCTGTTTTTTTGATGCTGTTTTAAGTGACTTTGTTTTATATCAATTTATTAATTTCTTTGCTCCTATTGTATGGACATATAATCAATTTTTGTATAATGATTTTATATCCCACAACTTTGCTAAACTCACTTATTAGTCAGTTGTTTTTTGTAGATTCCATCAGATTTCCTACAGGGATGGTCTTGCTTTCTGCACGTAACACTGACCAGAACCTCCAGCACAACGTTGCACAGAAGTGGTGAGCACAGACGCCATCTTATTCCTGATCTTATGGGAAAGGTTCCGTCTTTCACCATGAAGTATCATGTTAGTTATCGATCCCCCTTATGGTCTTTATCAGGTAGAGAAAATTCCCTTCTATTTCTAGTTTGATAAGAATTTTATCAGAAATTGATGCTGAATTTTGTCAAATGCATTTTCTGTGTCTATTGAGATGACCATATAATTTTCTTTCTTACGTTGTTAAATTGGTGAATTACATTGATAGATTTTTAAATTAAACCTGCCTTGGATTCCTTGGCATCAATCCCACTTCCTGACACTGAGGCTTGTGGGCCTTGAGAGAAAAAGCATCTAGCATTTGAGACATTTATCAGCCAAGTTTGGCAGCACTGATTAGAAAAACCGGAAGCTATAGGAGATCTTGCTGATCACAGAGAGGTCGGTTCAGAACACACCGGGGAAGGGTTAGGGCAGTGGACTGCAAGGCCTGGGGGTGCCTGTTGGTGGGTGGTTTGGGATATATTGTGGACAAGAAGTTCAGTGCAGCATGGGGATTAGCACATAGGAGAGGATTAAGCCATTTGGAGAACTTACACTGGAAATTGAAAAATAAAAAACAAACAAAAAAACATGAGCCGCAGGTAGACTCAAATGGCATGCTCTCAGAGTCCGGGAGTCAAAAGCATTATCTCTGGAACATGTCAGTTACAGCAACTACAACATCTGCAACAGTTGACTGTGGCATGTTCTGAATAGTTCAGACACTGTGGTCTCCATATGCACAGGCTTTTAGAATGAAGCACATCCCAGAGATTGTGATATCTGTCACAACCTAAGTTGGAGATGGTCAGAGATTCAATCCAGATGTGGTATCTGTTGAATTTCAAGTACTAAACTCCTGGTCCTGGCTTGTTTGTGCAGGATACCACGTGTGTAACCCCCAACCTTTGCCACCTTAGCTGCTGATATCCCATCCCTGACTCTTAATTCAGCATCTGTGGTCTCCTCCTTCACAGCACAGTTCCATGAAGCCGAGTGTCTTCCAGTTGCTTGTAGACTCCCATACTGGCCTCTGTCTACCTGCAATAATGCTGAGGCTACTTATGCTCTTCCCAGCCAGCACCACCATGAGTGGATTAAGCATCTATCTCCACACTCTTGAGACCAGAATAAAATGGATTGGTTTAACTTCCATTTCATGCACTTCTATTTCATTGCATACAGATGTAAGCAGAGAAAGAGAAGTGTGACAAACCCCAATGAGTATAATCTATTTTCACAATTAAAAGCCATCTCTGGATGGGAAGCAGTTACAACACACCATGGTTCTGCAACAGGCAAAATCTCTAGGGCTGACAGATCATATTGGATTTCTTCTAAGTGCAAGCTATCCCAAAACTTTCAATCATATTTGCAAATATCTTTGAAATTAGTTCACCCTAAATCACTATTATTTAAAAACTACAACTTATCACATAGAATATGACAGATATTTGTAGTATGTGTATGTTCAAGGTGATGGTTCAGTTGGAAATCTTGAAAAGGTATGTGGTGAAGTCTGCCCTCTGAAAATGGGGTTACAAACAGCTGTCATTGCTCAGCTCACAGGCAAGATGAGTTCCAGGAATGCCGGTTGCTCTAGAACTCAGTATATTATGTTTTCTTTGGAATCTCAAAATTAGAAGCCAATGACTCCTTAAGCAGCTCTTTCTCTTTACTACTTAGATACTAAATTAGTAAAAGATTTTGACTTTAGTGATTGAAGTTTCTTAATGAGAAAGAGTTAAGAACTTCTCCTTCTTAACTTTGCATGGTAAAGTTACCCAAATTCTCACAAGTTGTAAAATCTACTGTCACGTGGCACACGGAAAGAACATTAAAAATAATTTGGACCAACCTCGTCAGGCTGGATCTTGTGAGTTGTTTTAAAAGAGACTTTAAACTCTCAGTTCTCTGTTTGAAATACAGTGAGTGAAATTCATACTGAGACCACTATAATTTTTCCAGGGATAAGAATCTAAGAAAATGGTTAGAGTTACTCAAAACTCTCTTAGGACATTTCTGCATAAAGCTTGCGTACACACACACACACACTCTCTCTTTCTCACATGAACAGCTAGAGCACATACTGCCAGAGCATAGTCTAACTATGGATGCACCTTTATAAATTTTAAATAGAATAAAGCCCTAAATTTATTCTTAGATGAATAAACATTTTAGAAAAATGCATGTTTTTTTTCTTATTTTATATTTGTGGTTCTTCTTAACATTGTCAAGAGGATTGTATTTATTGGTTCTATTGTTGCATAACACATTACCCAAAAAATGTAATGTTCGGAAACAGTAACAATTTATTGTTTCTCAAAATTTTGTGGTTACTGTGGGTGGTTCTTTAGGTCCTGTGTGGGCTCAACCATATGACCACAGTCGGCCGATGAATTGGCCGGGTGTTGGACTTAGCTGGGACAGTTGTGTCTCTCTGTGCACTGTCTTTAATCCTCAAGAAGGCTAGATTTCTCTACATGATGGCAGGGGTGTTCAAAGTAGGCAAGTCCTAATGTGCAAGGGATTATCAAAAGTCTATTAATGACCCAAGGACCCAAGCAAGTCACATGGCCAGCCCTGAAAGCCATGTGGGTGTGATGGTCAGTTTTATATGTCAACTTGGCTATAGCACTCAGTTATTTCATCAAACACAAATCTAGGTGCTGCTACGAAGGTATTTTGCAGATGTGGTTAGCACCTACAACTCAGCTGACTTTAAGTAAAGGAGATCACCCTGGAGGATGTGTATAGCCCTCGTCCAATCAGTTGAAGACCTTAAGAGCAAAAATAGGTCTTCGTGTCATTGAGACAGAAGAAATTCTGCCATAAGCCTGTAGCATCAACTCCTGAGTTTCAAGCCTTGCCAGCCCCACAAATGCATGAACCAATTCCTTAAAATAAGTCACTTTATAGATGTCCTATTACTGTGTTTCTCTCGATAACATTGACTGCTGCAGTGGGGAACTGCATAGGAGGGTGGACACTGAGAGGCACAATACACTGGCGTCATTAATGTGACAATCTACCACTGTTTGTCCTTGAACCTTGTATCGTATTTTTTTCCTCCAAGAAGGAGTTTCCCAGATAGGATTAGACAGGCAATAGGTATATTAGGGGAAATTCCGGGAGCCAGAGAAGGTGTGAGAGCCTCAGACTGTGACCCGTTCTGACGCCTGTGGAAGGAGTGGGGAGATGGAGGACTGAGGAATCTGGGATTGCAGGGCAGTTCTAAGAGAGGTTCATCTAGGCCAGTCGGGAGCCAAAGCTGCCTGTCTGAGGCATCCCAGGCACATTGGAATGGGGCTCCATTAGTACTTCTGCCCTTGGCATGAGGAGCATGGCCTCACATGAAAGCAGTGGTGGATCCAGATGCACCAAAGCTGGAACCATCACTTATTACGCTCTGAGTGGTGCATTTCTTGGCCACACCAGCCCCTAGAGCTCCAAAGTCTCATCCCATCAGGGCATCAGGCTTGGAGTCCATTATTTCATGATCTGCATCAGGTCCAGGTGCAAATGAGGTGCCTAAGATCACAGCTCCTCTTTATCCAGAGATCTGAACAAAAAGACGAGTTATCTGCTTCCTGTAGCCCCGTATAAAATGGAGAGACAGAGACGTGCAACTGCAGTCGACATTCCTCTTCAGAAAGCGGGGAAGGGGCTCTGGTTCTGGAAAAAGGGAGCAGGAGAGCCTCACTCACAGACATAGCTTACAAACCTGGCAGAATGGAGCAGTTATTCAAGGAATCTGAAAAGTAACTAGCAGCAGGTGGGTCGGGAAAGAAGATCAGAAGTCAAGTCCAAACAAGTTGGAAGTAAGTATTATATTTTTTCCTTCTGGTATCTCCCAGCAACCTATAAATGAGCCTTAAAGAGGGCAAATAGAGAGATGCTGTCTAGTTTTGGAGTGAAAAAACAGGGAAAAGGAACATGTAAACTCAGAGACAGTATGAAATCCCCTTCTCTTCTTTCTTTCCTTTGTTCTCAAACACTTTAACCCCTGTGTACTGCCATGGTGATGAGGCAACAGCCAGAAACAGGGGCCGGCAGGAGCTCAAGCCCCGAGGGAGCCGCAACGTCCCCCCCTGCTCAGTTGTGCTGCTGTAGCAAGAGGGTGTCCAGCCCCCACTGCTTCTGTCCTGTCCTCCTGCTCCTTGACCCTGGACGCAGATGAAGGTGCAGACGTGTACGGCAGAGCCAGGTAACCAAGCCCCAGATTTCCAGCTGGAGGACAAACGAGGAGTCCCAGGGAATTAGAAAGTGCCAGGAAGATTGTGGAGAGGGAAGACCTGAGAAAAGCAACCTTATAAAATGAGGTATAAATTCCTGAGCCTGACCCTAAGCAGTGCAGATGTAGATGTCACACACCACTGCCCGGGTCCAAGACTGAGTGGCAGCACGCATGCAGGGTACATCCAGGTAAACTGCTAAGTGTTTCAAAACTTCATTGCTACTGGGAGTACAGCCCATAGAAGGCAGGTTGGAACTTGTGACCTGAACCCAACCAATTCGACTGCCTGCTAAAACAAAAACATCAACAGTCTCCACCGGATTTAAACAAAACCTAGAATCTCATAACATAATATTCAAAATGTTCAGGATAAAATCCATAATTACAAAGCAAACAAAAACCAGAAAAATATCAATTCACATGGGAAAAGAAAATGAATCGATTGCAGTGTCAACATGACACAGACGTTGGAATTCTCTTACAGTAAGGAATCATGAATACTCTTGATGTCAATGAAAAAACAGAAATTTTCTCCAAAGAAATTTTAATATGTAAAAAAGAAATCAAAGAAAACTTTAGAACTGAAAACACAATAACAAAAAGAAAAAAACTACTGGATGGGCTTAATAGCAGAAAGGTGATGAAAGAGAAAATCGGTGAGTTCAAAAATACATCAATATTATTCAATTTGAACATCAGAGAGAGAAGATTTACAAAAATATCAATAGCGCTTCAGGAACAATAACAGAATTAACATTTGTTTCTATGGAGTCTGACAAAGAAAGAAGATGAAATGCTGAAAATATTTGAATATATAAGGCTAAAATTCCTCAAATTTGATGAAAGACATTAAAGAAGCTTGACAAACCTCAAACCTCAAGGAACCCATAGCTGGGCACGTGATAATCAAATTACTGATTACTGAAGGCAAAGAAAAATCTAGAATCAGTCAGTAAGAAGTAACATATTATTAATACTATGGGGGGAAAATGATACAAATGAGTATAGATTTCTCATCAGAAACCATGGAGGCCAGAACCAACATTTTTAAAGTGATGAAAGAAAAGAGCTGTCAATGTAGACTTCCATATCCATTAAAATATCCTTCAGGAATGGTAAGATAAACACATTCACAGATGAAGGTACAGTGAGAAAACTCGCTGCCAGCAGACCTGCTCTGAAAGATTTGCTAAAGGAAGTTCTTCAGACTGAAGGGACACGATACCGGAAGGAAACCCGGGACCTCCGGAATGGGGGGAACACAGCAGTAAACATCTAGGTAAACAGAGTAGACTACTCTTTTCCACTTGAGTTCCTTTAAATATGTTTGATAGTTGAAAGCAAAAAATATAACACTACCTGATGGAGTTTTCAAGGATAAAATGTAGATGCAATATGTAAGACAAGTATAACATAAGAAGGGAAGAATAAAGGAATCTATATGAGGTAAGATCTTTACTTTCCATTGAAAGTGGTAAAATATTGATTTTAAGTGGACCATGAAAAGATAAGCATGTACATAGGGATCTCTAGAGCAACCACTAAAAATCTACAAAGAGGTGTATTAAAATACACAATAGACAAAATAAAATAAAAAAATATTTAAATAACCTGAAAGGAGGCAGGAAAGGGGAAAGAAAGGAATGTAAAGCAATGCTAAGAAAGAGAAAAGAAATAATAAAATAGTAGATCTAAATCCAAAAGTATCAATAATTACATTAAATGCAAAATGCAAATGGTCTAAACATACCAATTAATAGACAGAGATTATTAGAATTGATTTTAAAAATATGAATCAATAGTATGCTTTATACCTGAAACTCATTTCAAATATAATGAAATAAGAAGACTAATAGTAAGACAAAAGGTATATCAAGTAAAAACTAATCAAAAGAAAGCTGGAATAACTAATTTAATATCAGATGAAGTAGATTTCAGAACAAAGAAAACCACCAGGGATAAAGGGAGACATTATATAATAATAAAAGCATCATTCACCAAAAAAAGAACATTCCTAAATGAGTATGCACCCAAAAACAGAACTTCAAAATACATAAAGCAAAAACTGATGGCTAAAAGAAGAAAGACATATTCACAATAATAACTGAAGATTTCAACACTCATCTCTCATTAATAGATAGAACTAAGGGACAGAAAAATCAGCAAGACTATGAAGAATGAAACAGGGTCTAACTGACATGTATGTAACACTCCACCCAAAAACAAAATTCACATTCAAGTACACATAAAATATCCTTCAAAATAGATCCTATCCTGGATCATAAAAAATATTATAAATTTTTAAAAATTGAAATAACACACAGTATGTTCCCAGGCTATAACAGGCATAATAAACAATAATGACACAGTAGACACAATAAGCAGGAAATCGATCACAGAAAGATAATAAGAACTTCAAGTACTTGGAAATTAAACAATACACTTCTAAATATTCCATAGGCCAGAGTAAGGCTCAAAGAAAATTAACAAATATTTTGAACTGAATAGAAATACAACATATCAAAATTTGTGGGATAGTATAGCAGTATTCAGAAGGAAATCGGCAGCATTAAATGCTTTATGTCAGAAAAAAAGTCTCAAATCAGTAATTTAAGCTTCTAACAGAAGAAATCAGAAAAAGAAGAGCAAAATTAGCTCAAAGTAAGCAGAAGGAAGGAAATAATAAAGAATAGAAATAAATGAAATAAAATACAGAAAATCAATAAAGCTATAAGAGAAAAGCTATAAAGTCAAAAGCTGTTTCTTTGAAAAGATAAATGAAATTGATATCCCTCCTCAAGATTGACCAAGAAATAAAGAGAGAATAAACCAATGTCAGGAATGAAGGAGAAAGTATCATTACCCACCCCAACCCCAAGACATTAAAATGGTTATAAAAGAATACTATCAACAACCATATATACAGATGTGACAACTTGGATGAAATTGTCCAATCAACCAAAGACCAGAAAACCACAAACTACTGAAATTCACCCAAGACGAAATAGGTAACCTGAATAGTCCTACAGCGAAATAAAACTGTCCCTATCTACAGACGACAAATAGAGGAATGACAGGCACATAGTAGATGCATAGAAATTCTGAAATGCCTTTGGACACATGCTGTCAGAACTTCCATTCAAGGCCAAGGAACAATCCTTGATTACAGCCTAGTCCTGTTCCATGGGAGTGGTTCCCTACTTCACTGATGCTATCCTACTCCTTGGTTCCATCCTCCAAGAGGTCCTCCCTTTTTCATAAGAAATGGTCTATCTGAATAGTTTCAAATAGCTGAAGAGTTCTTCAGTCTTCTTCCCACTCATGGAATGTTGGGGCCCAGATGTTTTTTCATTTTGTACTGATTGAGTTCCTTTTAGTCCAAGCTGATGCTCTTTGGGCATTTTATGAATTTAATTGGGGCACATTTGATGCCCCAAATATCACTTCCATATTTCTTTTTAAGACTGCTCTCTCTACTCAGCATGAAATGTCACGGACAACACTCTTAAAAAATTCTTAGAAATATTTCTGTCTAGTTGAACTGGGGAGTCTACCAGGCGCCATCTTTCATCTTCCTGATGTCTTAGTAAAGGGTTTTATGGACATTCCTGATTTCATTTTACCCTGAGGCTGTTTCTTACTTTGAGAGTTTGTTGGCTAGAGATTGGAAATGTAAAACCATTCTGTATTCCTCAACTCAGCAAGACTTGGACCAGGTATATTTTTTCTAAATTCTGCTTGAAAACTGAGCATTCCTTCCTTAGTTAATCTCTTTTTCCTATACCTTACCACAGACAGCTAAAAGAAGTCAGGTACAGTTTCATCACTCTCTGTGAAAAGCTCCTTAGGTAGATCCACAAGTTCGTTACGTAGACACTTATTTTCTATGTTTCATTTTACTACAGGGACAGTTATGCAGAATGTTTCACAATGACAAAACATGGGTTACTATTTTCAAACCTCCAGTATCAGTCTCTTCAATGCTTTTTCAGCTTTTACTGAAGTTTGTTTGCCATTCTTCCAGCCACTGTCAACAGCTTACTTGTCATTTTTTCCAGCTTATACCTGCTTGGTCCCAAAGCCAATGGCATATATTATAGGCTTTTGTTAAAGTAGAGACCCTTTTCTATGAATTAATTTCTGTATTTATCTATTACTTTGTAAAAATGTATCCCATAAATTGGGCATTAAAAACAACAATAATGAATGATTTTGCATGATTCTGTAGGTAGAGTGGGAGTTTCTTGCCTATCCTCACTCATGTGCCCAGAGGCATGACTTGTTGGGCATTATTAATTTAACAGTGTACCACAGGGATGATGTGCAAAGAAAGAGAAGTTAATGTGAGCCATTTTGGTCCAGAAAATTCCTTCTGAAAATACGTCAGAACAACAATTAAAAACAACAAAAACTTTAGGTACAATGAGCCTCAACATTTAGCATCCATATCCAAGCAGGTCCTTTTATATTACAGATTCCAAAACATCCTTCTCTTTAGAGAGACATTTTAATTGAAGAAACATCCCATTAGAGAATCACATCCTTGTCAGCAAGAAAGAAGGGCAAATTTTGACCAGTTCATGAACATATCTAATTTGACTGAGAAAACAAATCTATTGCTTTTGGAGCCTCTAAGGACAGCAAGACCAAAGAGAATACAAACAAATCAGTTTTTTTTTTCCCAGAAATGACAACATATCCTACTATTCAGAGCCCATGAAGGCCATCTAATGAAAATTTGAAACTTATGGAAAAAGACATTCAAGACTTTTAAGATTCATGTTCTTTATCATTCCTGGCTGCTCAGGCTTTTATCAACCACAGTGGGGCATCTCTCATTAATGCTTCCCCTTCTGTGGGAAGCATATTCCCATACTGTGGATTTAAATAATTAAAAGATTAATGGCATTTGTGGTATAAGCTTCAAAAAATAAGTGAAGGAAATCAAAAGAATAAAAAGCATTATTTTTTCTTTTACCAACGTATTTCAGGACCTGTATTTGCAATAATTTCTCTATAAACGCCATTAAATCTGCATTGTAAACTGTCCCTAATTTTAGAATATTGCACTATTTTTTGCTTAGGAGAATCAGTATTCAAAAGTTATCTCAAAGAATTATATGAATGAAAAAGTTCTGCTTTATATTACCTTTCAAAGATATGAACTTGTTTTTCATCTCATGGTACATAGCATTTTACCTTTTTTCCATTCAGAGTGTCAGCTGCATTTTGCCATAATGTGTGAATGACAAATTCCTGGTTTTAAATCTCGTCAGCATATTCCTTCCTTCTCTTTTAATGTGTCTAAAAAGGAAAGATGTATTTATGTTCATGTGTACATACTTGATTTAGTTTGTTGGTTTTGATGCAAATAAATTATTTTTAACAGCCATTCATTACTTACTACAGAATTTCATTTTGATATGAGCTACAACGCTTAAAATATGAACAATATGGTGAGATTGTTCCCTCTTTTGAACATTTGATTACTACTCATTATAATAATTTTATTAATGAGGAGATAGCTGAAGTTTTATAAAATCAAAGTTATTGATTAATTTCAAGCTAAGAGCAAAATGTAGTTTGAGCATGATAAAAAATACCTGATAGCCAAGGCATTGATAAAAATATCTTTTAGTGCCTGAGTTAAAAGGATAGGCATCTTTGTTAAAGTATGACATGTTAAATTGATAAATACGATGTTTAAGAATTTTCAAAACCATTCCCAAAGAAAATGTTTCTGTCAATGATATACACATGTAAACTTTGTCTCATTTAGCTTATAATGAGCTGGAATGTTGAGGAGTGGTGGGAGGTTTCTGAATAGCGTATATAGGCTGGCAAGGGAAGTATCTGAAGGAACATTAGGGTAATATTATTTCTTGAACTCCTTATATGCCAGGCATCCTTTCAGAGACTTAAATGAATTTTCTAATTTATTACTCACAACAAACCCAACCAGTAGATACTAAATCCATTTAATTATTTAAAAAATTGACATTATTCAGCTGATAAAGGATATCAGAGATCTATCATCTCTCCAAATTTGTGGTTCTTCTACCCTTTTTAATTCCTTTCTTTTTATCCTTTCTCCCTTCCCTTCTCCTCTATTCTTTCCTTACACCCTTCTACATACAAGAGACTTGCAGGCTTACATAGCTCTGAATATTAGCTAAAATATTCATTCTGTAACTAAATTCTCATTGATGTTATACCATATCTTTGTTAAAGTACTTCCTCAGTTAAAGTGTACTGGATATTTTGTGCCTATAAATGATTATCTTATATCTGATTAAAAACACAAAATCTGGTCATATACTGTTCATCTCAATTTTGTATGTGTACTTTTAATTTTCATATATGTGTGTGCATTTGCAATAGACACTCCAGGAAACAAGCTAAAAGTGTAATTTTCTTTAATGAGGTTCTTACTGTTGAGTTTTAGGAATTGTTCATATATTCTGGATGTTAACTCCTTACCAGATATACGATTTGCAAATATTTTCTCCCATTTCACAGGTTGCTTTTCACTCTGATTATTTCCTTTGCTGTGCAGAAGTTTCTAAGTTTGATGTATTTCCATTTGTCTATTTTTGCTTTTGTTGCCTGTGCTTTTAGTGTCATATCCAATAAACTATTGCCAAATCTGATGTCATAAAGCTTCCCATGTTTTTTCTAGTTTCATAGTTTCAGGCCTTAAACATTTAGATCTTTAGTTCATTTTGAGTTAATTTTTATGTACAAAAATTATATATAATTTTTGTACATAAAAATTAACTCCTTACCTTATATGGTGTAAGGTAAGGATCCATCTTCATTCTTTTGCATGTGGATCTAATTTCCTAATTTCATTGATTGAAGAGACTATCCTTTTTCCCCATTGCGTAGCCTGGAACCCTTGTTGAAGATCATTTAGCCATATGAACAAGACTTTCTTGGCTTTCTATTCTGTTCCATTGGTCTATACATGTCTGTTTTTACACGAGTACCATTTTGAGTATGATAACTTGGTAATATATTTTGAAATTAGGAAGTGTGAAGCTTCCAGCTTTGTTCTTTCTCAGGATTGTTTGGCTTGTAGGATATATATTTTGCATTCCTCTTTTCTCCTAGTGACTCTGTGCCACCCATATACTCTTTCTCTCTCTCTCTTGATCTGTGGTAAGCAACAAGTCCCATGCCTTTTACCGAGCTGGTGAAATTAGGGGTAAGATCTATAATTTAGAAAACCGTGGAATCGTTTTTCTCAGTATAAAGCCACTTGGCTCAACTCACATACTCAAGTCTAATCAACTAAATTTGTCCACCTCAGTTTCATATTTTATAGTCAGAGCAGAAAAGAAACAACTTAATACCCTAAATATCATAATCTGAGTCCAGGAATAAAACCAACTCATCACTCTCAAAACCCAGCTAATGGTGCAACTGGAGACTGCACCATAGTGACAAAGCAGCTGGAACAGCGCAAGAAATGGATTCCACGTGAAAAAAGCAGGGAAGAATGAAAGTGACACTTACTGCACTTGACCCTGTTTATTTTTTTTCTGGAGAAAGCTATGTACTTACATTTATCAGGTGGAAGATGAGCTGCAGACAGTGATCTTACTTATGTGCTGAACATTCTGATCAGAGAAATAAGGTCCTGAGAGGATTTCATGTGTTTCAATATTAAAACTAGACTTAAGGCAGAAAGTAGTGATCAGTTAATTTTTACAAAGTTAAATTTTTTAGAATTCTTAATTACTGCATGTCATATTCTAGAAACAGACTTGTCAGTTCGCCAATTTAAGTAAAAGTGGTATTGTTCCTATCTCCATACTCTTTGCATTCCTAGCAAAGGAACAGTATAGTCTGCTTCTATATCATAAAATTAACTTTCAGACCTTCCTTTGTCCATCAAAGGCAATTTCAGTTCTCCAGATGCTAATATTTGCTTTAGAAAAGAAAAATATAGAGTTGGGGTCAATGTACTTCTCTTTACTATGGGTTGCTTTATCAAATATTAAAGTATGAATAAAGGATATGTTGTTTGAACAACTAATTCCAACCATGGATTCATTCAGCTTTCAACAGTTGTACCTGTGTCCATGGTATCAAAGCCCCTGGATTACTTTTTAAAGAATCTCTTTTGCTTTACATGGTGCATCAGCAGTTATCCCGGGTCAGCTAGAGCTATGCAGCGGAGGGTCTTGGATGCCAGGTTTTTATCAAATTTACACATTGGTGATGATGAATTTTATGTTAGGTGTAAAGCACCATATTCTATTTGCATACAGACTTCAGTACAAGCCCAGTCAGCTACCAAATGACCCTGGATGGGGCTGTGAGAAAGGCTGGACAAATCTTTACCAGACTGAAAAGCACTCAGCTCAGTGCTGTCCATCAGGATAAAAAAATGAGAAATTTCACATCAGTTGTTCAATAAAAGCAATCTAAAATTTTCATGTAATCACAGAAAAGTTTTCAGTGAAAGAATTAAAAAAAAAAGATATGCTAGTCAAATAAGTAAAAGATATCAGACAAAATTAACTTTAAGGAAAAAAGCATTATTGGATGGTTTCTAAGATGACAAAATCAAAAAATGAAGTAATGGAGTGATTCAAGCATCCATTGTGAGCTGGGATTCTCTTCCTTTTTATACTACTGATTATATAATTTTATTTAATACAAATTGATTTTTTTAACTTTTTAAGTGTAATGAATTCCCAGGTCTACAATTTTTCTTGTCAGAAAGTGATATTTCATTTGAACTCTTTGCATTAATTTAGATGATCAAGCTTCTGTAGTTCTACATCCTTTCTCAATTTTAAGCATATGCATTATTGACATTATTTAAAATCTTAGTTTCCTTCTGCCATCTAATATGCTAAGACAGCAGGGGTTCAAGGAATAAGACCTTATTCTAATTGCCTAAAAGTCTGCAATGGTTAGGAAGCTAAATGTCCTATCAAATATTTAGGTAATTATTTTTTAAATTTTTATTTTAGATAACTAAATACTATATATTTTGTAACTAAATAGAAATATTTGTTCTAGTATCATGTTTAGCATTTTTTTTAAGAAGGAAGAAAAGAAATTTGGACACTAGATCAGCAGCACCATTTTGGTATAAGATAGCTGTTACATTTCATACTATTCCATGGGCCTAGGAAATCTAGACTATTTTGAAATGTCCACACTGAAGGCTTCAGACTTAATTTTCAATTCTGTCATACAACAAATTAATAATATGATGATAACACAGTTTTGAGCCCACGCTAGCCTAGGATGTGACTCAGCTCCAAAGAACCAATGCCTCAGCTGATTCTAAGAAATCAAAGTTAAATGAATGCATCATTTTTAATCCACTACTCAGGTGGTGATTATTTTTTGTATCCGGGAAACCTCAGAAGATGGGGGCAGCACCAAAATAATAAAACACCCTTTAAAAAAAAAGGAATACCTAAAACATTAGCCTTAACTTTCATTACCTTAAAATCGTATTTGTGAGCATCAGGTTATTTTTGCTCAAGACACTACTATACATCAGCTTTCATTCATTCAGGTTTCTTAGGTATGTCCTCTTCGTATGTTGTTCCGTGTATGACCAGGAATGAGATGAGAGGTAAGGAAGGTGTCTCTCCCTGACACCAACTTGGCTCAACTTTAGAGATACGTTTCAGATTCAAAAATGGTTAGATGTACAAACTATAAAGGCATGAGGTCCAGAGACAATGGCAATTATATTTCCTTCTTTCATCAAAAACAACTTTAAAAGGTTCATTTAGATTTTATGATAGAATTGTACTATAGTTCTGTAGTAAAATAAAATACTAACACCAAGACTGGTAGGGATATTATAGATTTATAATAAAATGAAAAAGCTATCGGAGTTCTACTATAAGTGCTCCATTTATATACATGCAAAAAACATCAATATTAATGGTAAAATCTCAGGGCTCTAAAGAGGCACATTTCCTCCTACCTACCTACCTTCATATATTCAAAATCTCAAGATGAGTTTTCATAAGCAACATTTAGGTTTCTGAAGGAAAAAATGAATATTTCTAGTCCCTATCCTTATTCCCTTCCAGCTTCAGGAGAGGTGGCAGCATATAACATTTACAGCACAAACCAAGGCTGTGTATGATGAGACCTCCTGTGTGATCGACGTGGCCCCTGCAGTGAGCAGGCTGCAATAGGTCAGAAGGTCTATGAGCAAAGTAGTGTCCCTGTATGTATAGGTATCGCAAAACACCCTTCACATACACATATGCAAAAGTTATAAGAAATACGTTTCTTGAAAGCAGCATTTTACCTATCCCGTGTAATCCCAAGAACAAATACTTTTATGCTGCAAGTGCTGATTATGATTAAACAATAAAAGCTTCTACATGGCCAATAACACACACACAAAAAAAGAAAACAGAAAGGAGGAAAATATTAATATAAGCCAGTGATTATGAAACAAGAAATTCAAGATACACAAATATCTCGAATGTTAATATACCAAGAAGATAGTAATTATGAAGGGATATCTAAACCTACCCACCTTATTGACTATCCCTAAAATTACTTAGCCAATTATTAATTCCGAATTACTTACACTTCATGGGCACGTGAGAGGTTGGCCTTTTCCTGAGAAAGTATCTGAGCCAAAATCTTTCCCAGCAGGAAACAAGAGAAAGACATTTCAAAGGGGCTACCTGTACTTCAGCTTGCCTGTAAGACACTTCCTTTATGACTATTTATGTTTTTAATTTGTCAAACAGGCCTAAAAAATTTCTCATCTTATTTTATTGCTAAGTGATTTAAAAGTTGCAGCACACAAATGCTAATAAATCTGAAACCATAAATAATCATCTTTTGGAGAAAACATTTTAGCAATACAAATAGTCTTATAAGGACTCATTTTGGCTTCAGTTCTTTGATAGGAGAGGATGATGTACGAGTAGGTCCTTCTACACCATTTGCTAAAGATTCCCTTGTCTGTAAACCTTCAGCAGGATAAGGCACCTCTTCCTTGTCAGTTCACGCCAGGGCGACACCATGGTTTCAAGGGTAATCTCCCAGAGGCCTGAGAACTGTGATGCACAGAGATGACACAAAATTGGTATTTAGATTTCCTCCAAATGTCACATGTAGCACATAGTTGGGATATGAAGCATCCCTTATAGAGAAGGCAGCGTCCAAAGGAATAAGCAGGACATGTTTAAATAACACAAATTTCACAGCTGTCCTTTCCTATTCAAATGGTATTAAACACACTGTCATGTTCAATTGAAAACGTTTTATATCTAAAAATATATTGTTGAAACAAATGACACAGTGAGAAATAAGACTGAAATTTATTTTTATAAAATAGTCTATAATTTCAGATACAAAATGCTATATATAACCATACTTAGATAACTTCTAAATATTAAAATTCTAGGATTTATATTTTTAAAAGTTATCTCTGGTGTTTCAAATGCAATGTTTTACAGACTTTAAATGTCTATATTGAATCTTTATGTTTCTTTTTAAAGCTGGATGGAACTGGGCATGAATATATTAATTCTAAAATGGGATTCCTAAAGTCAAGAACTGTGTCTTTGGATAACCTTTCTCAATTTCTTAGAGCCAATGACTTCCTTAAAATTATACTTCATCTCTTTTGAGTAGGTTCCAGTTAGGTTCATGATTTCAGTTTCATTTTCATTTTTTTTATGTTGTTTTCTGATTCCTTTAGGTTATTTTGACATTGCAATTACGTTGTATCATACCGACTCCCCAAACAAGTTGTTCATTGTATGCTGCCGTCCAGTATATCACTGAAATATAACCTAAAGGAAGAAATTAGACTTCTTGCTTCAACTTCCCTTAAACATCAGTAACAATTTCAATCATAACGATTGCCAGATTTGTACTTTTTATTCTGGATTCCTAATTATATGGGATGATTGAAGATAATTCAAAAGTGTTTCAGAATCACCTACTGCCAAGATTCTGGAAAATGTCTTTTGCAAAATGGAATGTTCATGCTCTGAGGACTCCATTACATCCGCACTGGCACGCTCTGCGTGCCTTTATGGAATGGGAGGGTAAAGGACTTGTTCGTCGTAACTAATGTGGTGATGCCACCACTGCCCTGCCACTCAGTTAGTCAACAAATACGAGGAAACAATTCTGTTTTACTTTTGGTTATATATATCTGTATATTGTTGCTTTCTAAATATAAACAGTATAAACTCAGGAGAAGCAGGCTGATGACTATTTAAATGTTATGGTCATTTTTGTGTAGCTCTTATAAAAGTGTTCCAGACCATGAGCATCTACATCTGAATAATGAAAGGAAATAATGTTTCCTAAGAAGTCTCTAAAATGAGCAATGTTTTAATAGATGGTTTAGTTCTCAAATAGCTTTTTCTTTTAAACTCATTTGTTGTATGGAGCTAGTAAATAAGATAAATTCTTGGTTTGTTTTATAAAATAGCAAGTATTAAATATTTACTCCACTCCCATGCTTGAGACTTTGATAACTCTTGTCCTTACCCTTATTTGCAAAGAAATAGTTGGATATCTTGATTTCTTTCTACTTAAGTTAATAATAACCAGCTGCAATAACCAGTATTTGTAAGTGCGTGCACACACACACAGAATAACAATAAAATAAAAAGGTCTATTAGGGGAGTATGTTAAAAACTTCATTACAGAGAGATGGCCAAGAAGGAGAACCATGACTCCTTTCTCCATTTTTATAAGACAGAGTATTTATAAAACGTAGTATTCTGCAAGGCCATGGAGTTGTATGTTTTTTTCCATTGGTACCACTCTTTGTTTCTTTTTGCATATGCATCTACAGGGTCTACATCTACAGGCAAATAAGGACTGTGAAGCCAGTAAGTTACTTTTGGCTACTTCTGTCATGTTGATCAGGTGAGAAAAATCTGGGATTCACATTAGGAGCCCTTCTGAATAGTTTAATTCCTTGACAGCTCCCCTTAGCTGTCAGCTACGCCATGGATATTGTCCATGTGCACTTTGAGGTAGTCATTCCTTGTAAACTTCTTATGGCAAAACTGGCATTCTGCCAGTGGACGATTGGGATTATGAGTCATCTTGTGTCGGATCAGCATTTTCTTCAGGCTAAAAGCCAAGTCACAAACCTAGAAAAGACCCAAAGATACCAACCACATTAAATTGAAAAACCTGAAGACACACCAATTTATCATTTATGTAAGATACATTATGCAAATTCCTACTATCAAGTACGTAGTGATAGGCATAAAAACACAAACTGCTCTTGGAATAAATAGGGTTTCATGCCCAAAATAATGGATAAAGAAAATTAATTACAGTTCAAAACCAAGAGTTACTTGCATTTAATTTTGTCCTCTGTGCCCTGCCCCAATCACCCTCCTCTCCCCTGGCTGCTGGATTTAAACATCTCTAGAGAAACAACTCCCTGGAAACAATAACTTTCTTACCATAATGGAGTGTATTTGTCATTTTACATTAAACTTCTTAAGCAAAATGCTTTACGGTCTAGATGACATCCCTCCATGTGGCATAAATGGCACAAGACATTTCTCACCAGTGCTCCTTTCAATTCAGTCCCACTTGTAAAGTAAAAGGTTAACACTGCTTTAAACATAAGCAGAAATTTATGACCCACTATTCCATTTCTTATTTTTTATTATCTACACTTTAACTAAAGAATATAACACGTTTACTTGTCATAAGCTCTGCCACAACCACACCTGGCCCAACATACATTAAATAGCCTGATAATTTAAAATACTAAATTAACACAGAAGATGTAAGGCATAAACTATCCAAGTTATAAAAGGACCTGAAATGGAATTCAAAGTTTGATGACATTATTCACACAAATTCCATTTACACAAAATTCTTCAAAAGCACATCCACTGTACAATAAGGCATGCTTAAATAATGTGAAAACACCATGAAAAACATAATGAATGTAATGAGAGAGGAAATGGCTTGTAAAAATATTAAAAGCAAACGAAATCTGCTCTCTCTCTATAGAGGAAGGACGACTGACATTCACAGCAACAGGAAACTCAGAAAGGCGCAGGCCCCTAATGTGGAAAGGAGGGAGAGTGACGGGTCGCAAGCAGCAGCGCGGCATGGCAGAACGAACACAGGCTGTGAAGTCAGACCACTTTCCCAGGCAGTCTGCTCTGACCTCCCAGTTTAAACCTGAGACTTGCCATCCTCTCTGGGTCCCCTTTACTCTGCTCAAATTTACTTTTCACACAGTATTTGTCACCTTCTGACTCACTACAGTTAATTCACCTGCTCCCTTGTTTGCTGTCTGTCTCCAGCACAGCTCTGTGAGAGCCCCAGCTCTGTGTGAAGGCAGGGATCTCTGTGTATTTGTTAACTAGGGTCTTCTAGGGGCGAGGCAATCTGTGGAGTGAGCACTCCATCAGGATTTGTTGAAGAACCAACTTGAGTTTGAATTCTGATTCTAACACTCACTAAGGAAGTTTAAACAGACAAAGTATCGATTTTAACTTCAGTTCCCTCACCTGTAAAATCACAATAATGGTAGTTACCTTACAGGAGTATTAAGATTAAATAAAATAGTCTATGTAAATGGGTATGATATTGCAAACACTTAAATGTTAGTGCCTATTTTTTTTCTTTCATCTTCTCGAGCAAGAAGTATCATCAGCAGGTTGGAAAGAGTAGAGTAATGTTAACACAGGGGGCCAAAAGCCACCAGAGGTGGAATAGAGAGAAAACACAGTTATTTTAAAGAGTGGCAGTCCCTCGAATATCCAAGTAATTTTGCAAGCAAATAGGATAATTTCCCAAAACAAACACAATGCATCCAATTAATCTCAGAAGATGACATTTTTCTTTAGGAATAGTTTGTAAGCATATGCTTTGTAATCATAATTAAAAACAGAGGAAATACCTTTAACACAACTAAAGAACAAAGCCAAGTCCACATAATAGAAATCGAGGCGGGGGGAGGAAAGACTCAGAGAAACGTGAAAGAGCATAAATATGATAATACACTATAAATATATGAATTATGATATTGATATAAAAGAATTAAGTATCCTTATTAAAAGATAAGACTCTGAAATTTTGGTAAGGAGTAAAATGCAAACAGATAATGTATTTAAGAAATACATGTACAAAAAAATAACACACAGACACACAAAGACAACTTTTAAAGGAAGGTTAGAATGTGCATAAAAATGTACAAAATGATGCTGACAAAGTGTGACTGGTACTGAGTAGAACTCCCTCAAAAGCATCTTGGACAGACGGAGACAGCAAGCCTTTGAAGACCCAGGAGTACCACCTGTGTGAATATCTCCTTGTCCAAGTTTTATATACAGGATGCTTACACAGAGTTATTTATAAAATTGAAATATTACAAATGACTTACTTGTCCAGAGTTAGTAGTTATATTCATTTTGATATAATCAGATACGGAAATATTTTTCAGCTGTTAAAAAAAGGTCATGATTTTAAAATATTTATTTATTATCCAAGTCTTGCTCTATTGCCCTGGCTAAAGTGCTACAGCATCAGCCTAGCTCACAGCAACCGCAAACTCCTGGGCTCAAGCAATCCTCCTGCCTCAGCCTCCTGAGTAGCTGGGACTACAGGCACGTGCCACACGCCCAGCTAATTTTTTCTATTTTTAGTAGAGATGGGGTCTGACTCTTGTTCAGGCTGGGACTTCAACACCCCTCTGACTAAAAAGGACCGATCCTCCAAACAGAAAATAAACAAAGAAACAATGGACTTAAACAGAATTCTAGAACAAAAATGGGCCTGACACACATTTACAGAACATTTTACCCAAAAACCACTGAAAATACGTTTTTCTCATCACCTCATGGGACATTCTTTAAGACTGACCATATCCTAGGCCGCAAAACATGTCTCAAAAACTTTAAAAAAAATAGAAATCATACCATGCATCTTCTCCGACCACAGTGGAATAAAATTAGAAATCAACTTCAACAGAAACTCTCTTCTCTACACAAAGTCATGGAAACTAAACAACTTTCTGCTGAATGATTATCGGGTCAAGGAGAAAATTAAGATGGAAATCAAAAGATACTTTGAACTAAATGATATAGGGGACACAAGTTATCAAAATCTGTGGGACACAGCTAAAGCAGTCCTGAGAGGAAAATTTATATTCATAAATGCCTACATCCAAAAGACAGAAAGATCACAAACCAACAATCTAATGAATCATCTCAAAGAAATGGAAAAGGGTGAGCAAACCAATCCCAATCTCTACACACATAAACTTGAAAATGGTTAATTTTACTGACAATAGTAGTATTTTTCCTTTCATAAATAAAGTAAACAGCTATGTGAAATAATTCCATTTCAATTCAAATGTCACAAGCAGAAAACCTAAATATTTAGCAGTAGCGCTATTTAACATAAAGGAGTCTACATGTATTTTGGAAATTCATGGTTTGGCTTTAACAAAGTAAATATCCACAATCAGTCAAATCTCTGGTTTAACTCTCTTTAACCTGTCAAAGATTTGGGCAGACATATGAAAGCTGCTTCATAGCATGATGCTTTCTAAGATGACTGTTGTGGAAGATTAAAAAACAAAAGGAAAAAAAAGCATTATGCATTTATACCTTGGAAGAACAACTCAATGGCATTAAAACAAGGTGCAAGTATGTCTTAAAGAAAATCAGTTTATTTGCTGCCATGAAACCAAGATAAGTAAGATGACTACAATGTGGTTACATGGATTATGCAATCAAAAGCTATAAACAATACAAGACATTAACAAGCACAGATCAGCACTACAAACACACACACACACACACACAGATGCACACACATACACACACACACAAACACACACCTCCTATTATTGGAGGACACTATAGAAAGAAAAGAAAATCCAAACTCACATCGCACTGAAAAGGCTTTTCTCCAGTGTGCGTCCTCTTGTGCTCGTCCAGCCCTCGCTTCTGGCTGAAGGCCTTGCTGCACTCTGAGCACTTGTACGGCTTCTCCTGCAAGGAAAACATCCAACATGCCAGTGAATGGAGTTGGCTCTGCAGTGAATGCAGAGCCCTCCTTATTAAGGTGTGTGTTGAGGGAGGGATGTGAACTTATCAAGGTCTGTAGGATGCTACAGTAAATTCACAGGGATGCTCTGAGCTGTTTTACGTTTTCAGGGGAAAGAGCAATAATCAACATCTGTTGGACGATGGAGACTACTAGCTCCAGGTGATCGCAGTTTCAACATCAGATTGTGCTACATTTCTGTCCAGGGTGTCCTATCTTTGCACAGCTGGATTTGGGGTGGTTGCTGAGATCTATCTACTTAAATTGAACTCTTGGGTAATTTCTTTTGGTCCAGAGGTGCCATAAAAATTTACTGAGACACTGAGGGGCACCAAATATCCCTTTACTGAGATACCAAGAGAGTCTGGGGAGCTCTGATCTGGATGGTGCATCGTTCACTGTCTCAGACGGATTCCTAGGAAAGAAAACCTCAAAAATAATTTTTCTACAGATTTTGGGGTAAGTTTAAAAACTAGGGCTCAACTGTGATTTATGTATTTTCATGTCTATAACCCAGTATTTTTCCCTGGTGAATGTTCTTTTATAAAATCTAAATTGCTTTTTAAAAATGAGGACTTTTTATCATAAAAACAGTAAAAACCCTCTTAAGGAAAAGACGTCTCTCAAAAGGAAGAGAAAAATGTCCAAGTTCCTTAGCCATCTTTTCTCTTTTTTTTTTTCTTGTGGCCAGGACCATAGTTCATCCTTAGCCATCTTTGATGCTGGAAACTTAATTATATCACCATCTTCTTAGTCTGGATTGAATTGTTAAATAAATTAGTGAATATTGTTCCATTCAAACAGCTGGCAAGTTACTACTTAGTACATCAATAAAAAGTTTTGTTTAGATTTAAGTAAACCTCACAATGAGATTTTTTTTTCAAACATACCTTTAAAAATATTGCTATAACACTCTTTTGGATTTAGGCAGTGTATGTATATGTTTCCTGTTAACAAGCTGTATTTCTATCTTCTTAGTATTAAAAAATTTTAACTTTTTGCAGACCAACAAAACAGTATGTAAATAAGCAGACAGACATAGGTATGCCCCCCAGCTAGCTTAGGAAATCAAATAATCTCATTATATGCACACCTCTTGATGCGCCACCACTCAGAACTGTAGCAGTCTCCCATCAGGAATGACCACTCCCCCAGATATGCTACTTAGCATTTCCTTGCCTTTCTCTATATTTTTACTACCTATATAAGGATGAGACCCCAAGTAAAATATAGTATTACTTTGCTTTTAATAGTATGTAAGTATTATAGTATCATACTGTGTGTATTTTTGTGTGTTCTTGTGAGATGTACTTTCTTATTGCTCAACATTACCTTTATGAGCTTCTAGTCCTCCCGTTAGTTCTGTGAACATGTATAGCTGCTACTCACCAATTTTTAATGCTGTGCAATAACACATTTGATGGACTTATACCACAACTTACTTACACACATTCTTCAGTGACAGATAGCTAAGTTTGTCCCAATTGCTCACTCTTACAAATAACAATGCTCTGAATAATCTTGTGCATGTACGCTTGAACACAGGTGAGGGAAATTCAGTCAGGAACGTATACCTAGAAGTGGGATTGAGTCTTCAACTCTTCTATGAATGGCCAAATAGCTCTGCGAAGTTAAACCATTTTACACCCCAATATTCAATGCATTCTTGGAATTCTATCACTTTATCTTACAAAATTTGAGACTCTCATTCGTTACATGAGTATATATAAATTCAAAACTACTATGTTCTTGGAAAATAGGATCTTTTATGATTCTCACTAGTTACATGAGGGTATATAAATTTAAAACTATTATGTTTTAGAAAATAGGATCTTTTATAATTTTGAAGTGACTTCTTATGTGTAGTAATGGTTTTTTACCTTGAAATTAATGTGGTTGTAATATAGCTAATAAAAGCTTTTTAAAATTAGTATTTGCCTGGTATATCCATCTTTTTGCTTTCAGACAGTCTATATTCTTATGTATGAGAAATGACTCTTGCAAACAGCATGCAATTGCATTTTTTTAATCCAAATTTTTCTATGATCCAAAGATTACATTTTTTTAAGATGGCAATTTTTGCCTCTTTACATTTGCGACTACTGATAATATACTTGAATATATTTCTAACGTTTATTTTGTTCATTGCTTTTATCCTATTTGTTTTTTAAGTTTTTTCCCATATATTTTCTTCCATGTTTTAGATTGATCATTTCCCCCTATACTATTTTAGAAGTTATAAACTGTATTTCTCTCGTTTTAGTTGCTATCCTTAAAATTTTTTATCATGTATGTTTAAAACTAAAGTTTGTTTATGTTTTCCTGCCTCCTGAATACTATGAGTACTGTAGAACGTTCCTGTCTCTTATGTCAGTGTGTAGCAGTATTGTATTTACATCTTGATCTTTAATGCTGGTCTTAGCTGGGGCTGCTATAACAAAATAGCATAGAATGGGTGGCTTACATAGAACAGAAATTTATTTCTCACAGTTCTGGAGGCTGGGATCTGAGATCAGGGTGCCAGCATGGCTAGGTTCTGGTGAAGGCCCTTTTCTGGTTTGCTGACTGCCTGTCCTCACATGGCAGAAAGAAAGAACTTCTTCAGCCCCTTATGAGGGCACTAATCCCACGCACGAGGGCTCCACCCTCATGACCTTATCACCTCCCAAAGTCCCATCCTCCTAATACCATCACAGTGGTCAGGATTTCAACATAAAAATTTGGAGAGTTGTTTCCACATTCTTGCAATAGTGAATTGTGCTGCCATAAACATTCGGGTGCAGATGTCTTTATCGTAGAATGTTTTGTGCTCTTTTGGGTAGATGCCTAATAGTGTTATTGCTGGATCGAATGGTATTTCTATTTTTAGCTCTCCGAGGTATCTCCAAATTCTTTTCCACAGAGGTTGCACTAATTTGCAGTCCCACCAGCAGTGTAGAAGTGTTCCTGTCTCTCCACATCCTCGCCAACATTTGTTGTTTTGTGTTTTTTTGATCGAGGCCAATCTCACCGGGGTTAGGTGATACCTCATTGTAGTTTTGATTTGCATTTCTCTAATGATTAGAGATGTTGAGCATTTTTTTATATGTTTGCTGGCCATTATTCTGTCTTCTTTTGAAAAGTTTCTGTTCATTTCCCTTGCCCATTTGTTGATGGGGTTGTTTGATTTTTTCTTGTTGATTTTTTTGAATTCTAGATAGATTCTGGTTATCAGCCCTTTATTAGATGAGATTACTCAGCCACAAAAAGAATGAAATACTATCATTTACAGTACCATGGGTAGAACAGGAGGCCATTATGTTCA
Source organism: Propithecus coquereli (assembly GCF_000956105.1). NCBI lineage: Eukaryota > Metazoa > Chordata > Mammalia > Primates > Indriidae > Propithecus > Propithecus coquereli. Next base: position 2,510,341 of record NW_012147864.1, read on the forward strand.
GTGAAATGAGCCAGGCATAGAAAGACAGACATCACATGTTTTCACGCATATGTGGGAGCCATGAAAAAGTAGATATGAAAATGGAGACTAGATTGGTGGTTACCTGAAGCCAGGGAAGGGAAGGGGGTAGAGGGAGAGGAAGTGGGGAAAAAAAGAATATAGATGTATTTGTTACAACTGATCTGCACACTTAAAAATGGTAAAGATGGTTAATTATATTTTACCTTAATAAAAATTAAAAAAAGCAAAAAAAAAAAAATTTGGAGAGAACACATTCAGTCCATTGCAATGCCCAATATGGAATCATAATTATTTTATATAATCAGTGTGGTTTAGCTTTATCTATATTTGCTTTTTTATATACTTGATCTTCCAAGGATCTGCTGGTGGTAAATTGTTTTTATTTGACCAGGAATGACTTTGTTTCTCATTTGTTGAACAAAAGTCTACAAAATCCATTAGATGTATAATAGACTCACTCTATTCTTTATGTCTCTTGACCTCTCTTTACCATTTCCATCTTTTTGTGTTGCTCTCTATATAATTTCTTTAAAATCAGTTGATTGATTCTCTTTTTAGCTATAAATAACTCACTATTTAATAGCTTCCAAGGTTTTAACGTCTGTTAATCTTTAATTTTTAGAAGTTTTATTTGCTTCTTTTCCAATTCAATTTTTTGATACAATCTTATTTTCACTCATGTTTATGCCTATTTAAAAATATTCTGGGCATTTATATAATTTTCTGTATCTGATAAATCATTATCTTAAGTTTTTTGAAAGTCTAGTTCTGCTCTTTGTGGTTTCTCCTGTCTCCTGTTCCTGGCTCCTGTTTCCTTGTGTGTTTCTGGGATTTGAAATCATGAGCTCACGTTTGGTGGTCTTTATCTGTTAACATCCTGTGACCCCTAGGCGGAGGGTAAGTCCCTCCAGACAGCATTTGTGTTTGCTTCTGCCAGGCTCTTTGGGATGCTATCAATCAAAGACCGTTTTAAGTTTATTTCTTGCCTTGGGGATTTTTGGTGAGGCAGGTATTTTAAGTCTGAACTCAAACACAGTTGAGGGAAGGATTGTGGTTACAAACTCAAAGGAGAATGCTTTCCCTAGCCAGCAATTACTCCAAAATGGTTACGTGTCCCAAGTACCAACCTTTCCCAAAGGTAGATTATTTCCAGTCCCCAATTTCATTTTTGAGCATAGCCTTTCTAGGGCCCCAGCACGATGGTGGGACAGGATCCCATTTTGCCCTGTAACCTGAACACACAGCATGTCTCCTTTTGCCTGACACCATTAAAAACCAAGTCTTGAGGTTACCAATACCAACAAACACCCTGCAGATGCCGCATTCTCAACTTGAGCTTATCCCTCTGGTTTTCAGCTCCATTTTTGTTTGTTGAATCCTGGGGGTTACTGTTACTTTTTTTTTACAAGTTCAAATGTTTACTATTTGCTTTATTTTACTCAGTATTAATAGGTGTTCTGCATAGGGCCCTTTTTCCAGTATATGGAGTGTCTACCATGGTGCCAGAAATGAAATTTTATGTATAATTTTAAAGATATAAAAATATATTTTAAATGAATATTCAAAGTCATCAGGAAAAAATTACTGAATTTTCTTTGCAGGCCAACAAACATGATGCACTTTTCCCTGTATTCAGAATAAACACAATCCCTTTTCACATATTGTTATTACCTTTGGCACCTATTACTTCTTCAAATATTCCATAGGTTTTCAAAAAACTTGATAAGGAAAACACAGTTTTAAGTATTTAGATGAGAAATTGCTTGTAGTTGCTAGGATTGCTTATTAAGGCTTTTATTTTATCCAAACGTTTTACTTATATTCTGAAAAACATACACAGATATGCTATTATGGAGTACACAAGAAGAAAAAAGAAAATGTTTTCTTTCCACATTCTATTCGTAAGACCAGAACTTGTGAAGAAATGAGAGGCATGCCACCCGCGGCCCAGCAACAGGTAAGTGCTTGACAAAGAATAAGCAAAGATAAGGCCAACTACTCACACGCCCTTTGAAGAGAGTGAGAAATTTTAGGGAACAGAAGGCAATGAAAATCAAGGCCTGAGCACCATTGACTAAGAACATCCCTTTCACTCCTTCCCAAACTTCTGCTTAGGTGATACTATCTAGGTAAATAACCTAAACTTTGTCCCTACAGATTCTTAAGAGAGTGGTTCCTACTTGGTATATTGAGAATCTGGTAAGGAATGGGGGCTTTGGGGTTTAAAAGAGGTTTAAAAACCCAAATATGTATTAAGCGTTGGTTTAGCTGAATAAATAATGCCTTATACACATATACACACACACACACACACACACACACACATTCACCCACTCACATATTGATAGTTTTCAAATGTTTATAGGTACTGCGGATGATTAATTCAATATACTTCATTTACAAATGTCATTGAAGTCATGTTACCTTTACTTATTCATTTTCTCCTTTGAAAGCTAGGGGATGGAATTTATAATGTTAAAAAGCTTCCTCCAATTTAAAAAGTTTGAGAGTCACAGTTTAAAAAGGGATTCATTTGATTAAGTAATTTTCAATCTGCCAAAACTCCCTCTTCTCTACCTATAACCATTTGAAGCTCAGGGCGTCCCTGGGCTTTTGTCCTAAGAGAAGCTCACAAAGGCCCCACAATCACATTTCTATGTCAGTCTAGCAAAAAAGGTTCTCTGCACCCTTAGGCCAGGACCAAGTAATGTAAGAAGCGGCTGTGTTTGCCCTTCAGATATCTGACTCTCTCCATCCCAGATCTTAAGCAGAGTATACACTATGTCTAAAGATATGACAGAAGAGACAAAATTCCTGAACAATATTGGTCAGACTGTATGGTGCTCCTTGGAAGATCCTCTAAAGCTCACCTTGAAAGGAATTCCAATATATAGTGAATGTCGTCAAAGCAAGTGTTAGAGAATCCCCACTCCAATAAGTAGCACTTACACCAGAGGCAGAGCCAAGAGGTCATAGGTCACATACCTCAAGAGTTAAGAGAACCAAATAAACTGAGATAGGAGAAAATAAATGCATTTCCTGCCACCTCCTCACTTTCCTTACTAATTTCTTCTCGTTACCCGTAATAAGCCGTGTCAAGGAAACAGCGATCCTTACATGGTCATCAGAGTTGGACAGAAAGGAAGGGCACAGAGTGGCTGAGTGGTATAGGGTATAAGATTAGGGAGATACCTACTTCTGTTCCTGCCCCTTTCTCTGAAAATTGTGGCAAAAGTCTTCATTGTCTCTAGAGCATTCCTGAATGTACTTAGTCCTAACTCTCCAGTCCAGAAGGATCCATGCATATGTGCAAGGGTGCGGAAGAACTTCAACTTCTAATCTTCAGTGCCCACCCTTGTCATAAAGCCGAGGATCATGGTGGTCAGGGTGGTCCCATGGTGGTTAACACAGCAAGGAACCATGTGATACAGAAAGCTGAGGACATCATCACAGGCTTTGAGTTCTCATTGTCAAGGCAGCCAGCAGAGCTGAGGCTGAGCTGCCTGCTTCCCTCTCAAGAAAACACTGGAAACATTCCACAGGTGTGTGTGGCTGGAGTGTGTAAGCACGTTTGTATACTGCTGGACTTCCGAGGACTCTACCACTCCTCCCCCCACATGTGAACTCATGCAAATCATTTTAACATTAATCGTATCCTAATTCCATTACTTCTCTTCCTCTTTCTTCACTTCACTATAAAAATTTTTAATATGAGCACAAAATCCAATTCAATAAAGTATTATGGAAATTGTTTATAACACTTTCAGAGTGGAAGATGTAGTATAAATTACACATTTTCGACTCATTAGCTGGATTTAACTAGAGACGAAATGATTAGGTTCTTGATTAATTCTGTTTCTGAATGATTACACAATTTAACTGACAAATAGCTTGTCCTTTGTCAGCATAACTTGGGCACCATTACTAAGTGGAGGCAATCTATTTGTCAGTTAAATTGTATAATCTATCAGAGGCAGAATTAATCAGGAGTCTAATCAGTCTAGCTTTAATCAAATGACGTTTGTCAGAATTCATTCAGAAGGTAGGCTTTACAGAGCTCTATGCCCTGTACCCTATGATATAGCTAATAAAAAGTTATATTTTTGTGTTGCTAATACAAAAGAAAAGTTACTTCAAATGTTATATTTTTTGTCAACATGAACTAAATTAATAAATCCCAACATCATTTGAGAGGGTTCCGTAGAAACAAAGTTACACTTTTGATAAATCTTAGAGGGATCTGAATGTGAAGCCCTTTGAAAGAGAAATTTATTAGAGGCTCTCTCATAGCTTAGCTAAGAATTGCTTACCAAAAGGTAAAAATCATGCCCCAACTTACACAGCCTACCAGAGACAAGGATGGCTCCTCCTTGCATTGTTGGAGGGATCCGTCCAAGGATGAATCATGGGCAGATTATCTATATACAGTAGGTACGTCATCTAAAGATTTCCTGTGGTTGCTTCCTATGGTTTACATTAGACCACAATCAAAGAGAAACAGAAAATATAATAAATGAGCTCGTTCTCTTGTAGTCAGAGGCCAAAGTAAAGGCGTCAGAAAGCCATAGATGCTTAATATATGTTCTTTCATAATAGTGGTAGCCTGACTCCAGCAAAATTAAGAAAGAAAAATTAGTAAGTAATTAAAAGAAGACAGACAGATGTGGTGAGGAAAGTCAGAGCCTGTGGTATTCTGAATATATATAAATGCAGGTTTGCTTAAGACAAGATACAACTTGAGAGTGAAACACTAGCTCTTCTGTTGTTGTATTTTAAGTGAATACACTCGACGGAGTGCATTTGTCTTGCTCAAAGCTGTAACAAAGCCACAGTGTCTGTTCGCACTTAATGAAATAACTTACACGTGAGCAACCTGAATATCAAATACAATTTAAAGAAGAAACTCACCAAACAGGAATCAGATATGGAAGTGAATCTTTGTCTGTCTCTTGCTCGCTCTCTCTCTCTCTCTCTCTCTCTCTCTCTCTCTCTCTCTCACACACACACACACACACACACACACACACACACAAAGATGTATTAGGATATAACAGTTATCTTTTGTTCCAAACTAATTTCATTTGATTACTTTTTCTAGATTAAATTATTTTATAGCTATTAATGTTTACCCTATTATAGTTCAGAAAAATGATATCTTTTGCCAGACGATCATTTCCTTTTTTTTCCTTAGAGACAAGGTCTCACTCTGTCGCCCAGGCTGGAGTGCAATAGCGCAACCACAGCTCACTGCAGCCTTCAACTCCTAGGCTCAAGGGATCCTCCTGCCTCAGCCTCCCAAGTAGCTAGGATCACAGGTATGTGCCACCACACCTGGCACAATTTTTTATTTTTATTTTTTGTAGAGACAGGGTCTCCCTATGTTGCCCAGGCTGATCTCAAATTCCTATCCTCCAGTGATCTTTCCACGTTGGCCTCTCAAAGTGCTGGGATTACAGGCATTTGCACCCAGCCTCATTTCCTATTTCTAAATTTTAGAAAAATCTTTAAAAAGAAACATAAATTTGGTATGAATTTCCTAAATATGAAATTTCTAAATAAACAGAAATTTTATAAATTTCTAGTTTCGCTTTTTTTTTTTTCCACTGCTATAGCAGTAGTTGCTCCTCTCTTACTGGACACACTACAAACTGTGACACGGATGAAATCGGCAACTTATAAACAAAAGGGCTCCATTATATTTTTAAAGGATTTGGGAAAAATTCATTTAATTCTCAAACCTGCTCATCTGCAAAATAGTTTTTTAATTTCCAATGTGGAATATGGAGCCTCAAGTGTAAGGATGATCACATATAGTCAGTCTTAGTCTCTTTCCAGCCCGCACCCTGGCAAGACCCATTTGCCAAACCTTCCCCAGACAAGGCACAGAGCAGCTTAAACCCTCCACTGTCGTCTAGAGCAGGGTTCCTCACTGCAGCATTGCTGACATTTAGGGCCAGATGATGCTTTGTTCTGGGAACTGTCCTGTGCACCCACTAGATGTTGGATTTAAGCAGATTACCACACTCTTCCCCACCACAACTCCACCCTAGTTGTGACAACCCAAAACATCTCTAGGCATTGCCAAATATCCCCCCAGGGGGCGAAATCACAGACGCACTAGATAGACAAGGATTCTCAAACTATCCGCACTAGATAGACAAAGATTCTCAAACTATCCGTAATGAAAGACTGTATTTTTCCCACTCTGTTAGAGTGATACTTTTATAAAATATAATAAAAATGAATTGCTAGAAAAATTATCACGTACTTGAATGTTGTCGCAATGTCAAAATGCTGTAAGAGTTGTGAACACTACCTCACAACGACTTTACTTACCACAGACCAGAAACAAAGAGTTTGCAGGCTGCCACTGGTCTAGAATACAAATGTCTTTGATCACGATATGCCCATAATTCAATTTTATCTTCATTTAGGTGAACAAATTCTATAATACACCTTATAAAAGGATATTTACCATCAAAATTACACCTACACCTTGAATTAAATATCATTTCAATTTTACACGTATAAATTCAAGTTTTATGTCTGGGGTGGGGTAGTGGGGAGGTAATAAATGAGGAAAGAATTAATGCTTATTGAAGTTGGCTAGGGATAGATACGTGAAGATTCATTATTCTACTCTCTCTACTTCCATAGGTTTGCGATTTTCCTTCTAAATACTTAAAACAATTTAAACTGCTTTTATGTTATTCTAAAACTTACAACATTACCATTCTCCCTCTGCTTCAGAGGTCCTAACTATCTCCATCTAGGGGAACCATTCTTGATATTAGGAAGAAGGACCATGTAAACGGTAAGCTGGCTGAAGAATCAGAAGCGCCACCTTGCCTGCCTGCTCAGAGACAGCCCAGCACTTCAGCGACTGCCTCGCTGTCAGCCACGGAAACACGGCCTCGTGCATGACCGAGTCCCAAAACCCAGCCCCACTCTCCCCTAGTCCCAAATTCCCAGGCTGTTCACATGTGTTGGGGCTGAGGGGCTTCTTGTACCACCGAGTATCGGTGTAACTGGGTCAACATTTGCACCTCACGTGGCACTTCACACACTAGATCCTCCAAGAATAAAACAGAGCTCCAGACAGACCCATGGTGGCCCTGATCACTGACCAGAGGTCAGCCTCGACCTGTGCCCCTCAGTGCAGTAGAGACTGTGAAACCCATTCTAATATTTTCAGATTCTTCCACTTTCCTAGATGCCAGGTAAAATCAGTAATCTTCCCTCAGTAAGATTGGCTTGGTGACCAAAAGATGACTACCTGCCTTTATAAAACATCAAATTGGCAACAGAATTGCAGGTGAAATTTAGAGGAGGGTTTGCAAGTGTGGCTCCAGGGATTTCTGTTGCACATAGCTATGGGGACAGATCTACAGCTCAGCGTGCAGCATGTCATATATCTAACAGTTCCTCTTAATGGCCCTGTTTCTGAAAGTGCATGTGCCACCAGCTGCATACAATCAAAATACACTGAGTTTCCCTCTAACAAGCAGCCTTGCCTAGAAAACTTCTTTTACAGATGTTTATAGCTTTTGTGGCTTTTTATTCACCATCTTATTTTTATAGCTGGTGTGATCTTTCAACATATGACAAAACATACACATGGCCTAGTAAACAATGCACCTAAAAATTATAACTCTTAGGAAGCCTACAGAAAGGTAGGAGAATATTTAGAGCAGGTTTCGACATAACACATCCATAATTGGTTTTGCATTGTAGCTAATGGAAAACACACTTTCTGTAAACTAGGAAAATGAATTGCACAATCCATATATAGAAAACTAAAAATAAGCACAGTAAATAGGATATAATTTTTCTATTAAAGTGTTGCATAAAATCTTTAAATAGCAATGAGGCACCTGGTCCCTTTTTAAACAATCCTCTCTTGAGGCCCACAGAATGATGCGTGCAAGGGAAGTAACCGGGCAGCCAGAAAGCCCCAACCCTCGCATAGAGGGTTGGGGCTTGCCAGACAGAAGAGCTCGTCTGGCATAAAGCAAGCAAAGGGTCATTCAATCTAGCTCAAAAGCCTTATTTTCCTGGGGCTGCAGGGGTGGCCCTAATTAGTCCATTTGGAATAGTGAGACAAAACCATCCCAACTAAACTTTTCCCTCATACACTCCTAATTTCTAGTCCAGTAGATTTCAACCCTGCCTGCACATTCAAAATTTTAATCTTTTAAAAAGATCCCTGGGGCTCACCCCTAGAGAGCCCAATTTAATTAGTTTGGGTAGGGCCAGACACTGGCATTTTAAAAGCCCCCAAGGTGCTTCTAATGTGCAATCAGAAGTGAGAACTTCTTATCTGGTCCACTATACTCTAAGGTAATCCTTGTAATGATAATAATTACAACAATAGCAGCAACAGTAACAACCTCTCCTTTTCCTTCTCCTCCTCTTACTTACACTCTAGCACCACTGCCCTGTTGCACATGTTGACATGTGGACAAGCTGCCTGCTTTGCACTGGCTGGCAAAGTGCTAGGAACTTTTAGAAGCTTCTCCCCACCTCCTATTTAATTGTTAAGCAATGCTGCAAATTTGCTATGGTTATTCTCACTTTACAGATGAAGAAACATTAGCTTAAAAATATAACCAAGGTTACACAATCGGGTAGAGAGGGCAGAAATTAAAATAAGGCACTCCTAATCCCAGGACAGTGTCTAGAGCAACTCTGCTAGCTTCCTACTTAAGCCCCTTCCCTTTTCTCTATCCATGCTGGCCGAATCCTGGTTCTGTTTGGGTGCTTACCTTCTGCCTGGTTAAGTGCCCTGGAGGAGGACACTCCTCAGCTCAGCCAAAAGAGTGACCCTTGATCAGGCTAAGTCAGTGTCAGTCTTAGCTCCCAAACTTGCCTGCACATTGGAATCATCTGCGGAGCTTCAAAAACTGCTGATGCCTGTGACCCACCCCCAGAGACTGTGATTTCATGGTCTGTGTTGTGGCCTGGGCTTTGGCAGTTTTAAGCCCCTAAACCCCGTGATTCTGATTTGCAGACACATTCGGGAACCCTTGGGCTAATAATGGCAGTTCCATCTCCCTTGCACCAACGGTTTAGATTAGAGCATGTGACATGACTGTGGTTCCTGAAGAGAGAAGGTAAGTCTCTCGGGAGATTCTGGAAAAGGCCCCTTCTCTCTGTTGATGTAGACTGTGTAAGAAGGGGCTGTCTGAGCTGCCACAGCCATGTCCTGAGCACGTGAGAAGCCAGCTGAGAGCCTGGGCCACTGATGACCTCGCTGAGCCACTGCAGTGACCAACCATGGGACAGCCCTTCTGCTGACATTCTTGTTCTGTGACTGATTAAATATCCCTGTCTTTGAAGGCCCTTTTAGTTGGGCTTTTGGTGAGGAATGAAATCATCCTACTGTGTGCCTCTTCCCAATCATCATGCCATATTCTAACGGCCCTATTCTGGTGAAAGAGAATACTTCTAGCTCAGATGGAAGCACAGCACTATGACAAAGAACAGAATGAAACTCAAAGTCCAGTGACTGGCTATTAAAAACGATAATGTGCGACACAGTCTGACAACACCAGCTCTAAAAATGGGAGCAAGCGTTCTTTTGTACGGTAACATTTTTCTTACACACAGAGTTACAAAGGGAGCTGAAAATATATTTGCTGATAAGAATTCTGAGAACAATGTAAGACTTGTGCATTGTAAAGAGTATCCTTTGTAATCCTTGAAAGAAAAGGAATACTGGTTAAGTGAAAGTGTTATTATTTAAATTCTCTAAAGGGAAACTACACTTTTCCTGCATAATGATTAATTGTTTAGATTTTATTTTCAAAAATCTTACAAAACAGTACTAATCATATGAACAGGAAAATTTTATTATAAGAAAAAAGTTATGTTCACCATCTTAAAAAATTATGAATCAAACTTTGAAATAGAAATGCAAATTATAATGAAAATATAAGGAAATATAAAGAGAGGAGCTAGAAAAGAATATAATGGAAGTAAATATGATCAAAAATACAGAGGATATACAGAAAAGATAAAAACATATGTCACACCTACACACACATCCCTCTACACACCAAGATGCATATAGTGTCCAAGACAAAAATCTCAGAGCGAAGTCAACTATGAAAATAATAAATTTTCAGATTTGTATGAGAGCAGAGGTCACTGATATAACTACCTTGTTCTCTTGTCATGTATTGTCTTCATTGCTTTTATTTGTTTTAGGCTAAAATTTTGCTAACGAAAATCAAAACAAGTCTTATAAATTTATGATAACTGAAGTTCTTTTGTATGTTGCAGAGAAATTAATTTACCAATGAAACATTCCTGACAAATTTACAGTCTCAAACACAGTCATCCACCATACAGGACAAATGTAGAAAGAAAAAGCTACTTCCTCCATAAAGGTATTTTCCTATATTTGAACAAGTACTTTAAGCTTACATACCAATTAATTTAACTGCTATAAGCTCTATTCACAAAGAATTTGACAGCAATTGAGAGAATTTCCATGATTACATGATGTAACTGAGAGTAAACTCATCAGCAGAAGTCTCCGTTGAGTATAGAGCAAGATACTGTATCAGGAACTGTGGAAAACAGAAAGGTTTAAAATGTGTTCCTCATCCTCAAGAAGAGTAAAGCAGATTTGCAAAGAAAATCCAGGGCAGATGGAGTAGATGGGCTCTAAGTGCACTTATCCAAAACCTTCAGCTTGTGTTGCCACGCAGTCTGAAATGCAGTACGTAGCAAACACCAAACGCCCCTGTCAATGTGGGGGGAATGAGGCAGGAGTACAGAGAATGACGTGAAATGAGAATTCAACACGATCATAGACTCTTACATTTAAGAAGCAGATCCAACCAGTCCACAGAGCGTTGAATTCATTCAATTTACCCACTTCCAAAAATAACAAGCATGCTCTCTGACATCTGTGATGGTAGCAAGTATAATCCATCTTTGAATAAAACCATAAAGTTTATTCAGGGGTCTGTAGGAGAAAGGAATTATGTAAATGCTAAGCCTTAGAAATGGGATATCTAATGCTAAAGAAATAACATGCTTATCCCATTACACAATTTTGAAAATAATAAGAACACAGCAGAAAGGTGCTATCACACATGCAGCTACTTCACTCAGAACCAACAGAGTGTTCATTTCAGCCAAGTTTATGTCAACAGGTGAAACAAACCCATCAAGGAGTGGGCAGAAGTCAGAGGAAATCACATCATCGATATAAATTACATCTCTGAGTCAAAACACTGCACAGATGGCAGGGAGCTAGTAGCATAGCTGCCCCTTTCAAACTTCAAAAATGCTGAAAAAACAGCCTGTCTATTTGCACAGGTGAGGAGGAGTACATAGTTGTCCTGGCAAAGATTTTACTAGATTTGAATACTATGAAAATCTCTACACAAACAAACTAGAAAATCTAGAGGAAATGGATAAATTCCTGGAAACGCACAATCTCCCAAACCTGAATCAGAAAGAAATAGAAATCTTAAACAGGCAAATAAAGAGCAGTGAGATTGAAGTAGTAATAAAAATGTCTCCCAACAACAACACAACAAAAAAGCCCTAGTCCAGACGGATTCACAGCTGAATTCTACAAGATCTATGAAGAACTGGTACCAATCCTACAGGAATTATTCCATAACATTGAGAAGGAGGGAATCTTCCTTAATGCATTCTATAAAGCCAGCATCACCTTGATACCAAAGTCAGGAAAGGATGCAACAAAAAATGAAAACTACAGAGCAATGTCCTTCATGAATATAGATGAAAAAAATCTCAACAAAACACTAGCAAACTGAATTAAACATCACATCAAAAAGATAATCCACCTCATATGGTCAACTGGGTTTCATCCCAGGGAAGCAAGAATGGTTCAACATACACAAATCAATAAATGTGATTCACCACATAAACAGATGTAAAAACAAAGGCTACATGACCATCTCTATAGATGCAGAAAAAATATTTGATAAAGTACAGCACCCCTTCCTGCCAAAAACCTTCAACAAACTACGCATACAAGGAACATACCTCAAAATAATAAAAGCTACATATGACAAACCCACAGCCAACATCATTTTCAATGTGGAAAAGTTGAAAGCATTTTTCCTAAGAACTAGAATAGGTCAAGGGTGCCCACTCTCACTATTTCTATTCAACATAATACTGAAAGTCCTAGCGAGAGCAAGCAGGCAAGAGGAAGAAATAAAGGGCATCGAAATCAGGGAAGAGGAGGTCAAATTATCCCTGTTTGAGGATGATATGATCTTGTATCTAGAAAACTCTAAGGAATTCACCAAAAGACTCCTAGAATTGAGAAATAAATTCAGTCAAGTCTCAGATTATGAAATCAATGTACACAAATCAGTAGCATTTCTGCATAGTAATAACAGTCAAGCTAAGTCAAATCAAGAACACAATACTATTTACAATATCTGCAAAGAAAATAAAATGCCTAGGAATATACTTAACCAAGGAGGTGTTAAAGATCTCTATAAGAAGAACTACAAAACACTGATGATAGAAATTGCAGAGGACAGAAACAAATGGAAAAACATCCCTTGCTCATCGATTGGCAGAATCAGCATCATTAAAATGCCATACTCCCCAAAGTGAGTTATAGAGTCAATGCAATCCCCATCAAAATATCAATGTGGTTATTTCACAGATCTAGGAAATATAATCCTAAATTTAATTTGGAACCAAAAAAGAGCCTGAATAGCCAAAGTAATCTTAAGTAAAAGGAACAAATCTGGAAGCATCACCTGATTCCAAATTATACTACAGGGCTATAGTAACCAAAACAGCATGGTATTGGCATAAAAGTAGACACATAGACCAATGGAACAGAATAGAAAACCCCAAAATAAAACCATATAGCTATGACCAACTGATCTTCAACAAAGCACACAACATCATACATGGGGAAAGGAAGGGCTATTCAATAAATGGTGCTGGGAAAATTGGATAGTCACATACAGAATAATGAAGCAGGACCCCTATTTCTCACCATTTACAAAAAATTAATTCAGGATGGATAAAAGACTTAAATGTAATGCATGAAACCATAAAAATTCTATAAGAACACCTAGAAAAAACTCCAGAAATCAGCTTAGGTAAAGAATGTATGACTAAGATCCCAATGGCGATTACAGCAACAACAAAAATAAATAAATGGGACTTAATTAAATTAAAAGTCTTCTGCACAGTAAGGGAAATAATCAGCAGAGTACCTACAGAATGGAAGAAAAGAAATAAATATAGACCTGCCATTCAATCTAGCAATCCTATTACTGGGTATCTACCCAAAGGAAAAGAAGTCATTTTATCAAAAAGACACCTGCACTTGAAATGTTTATCATAGCACAATTCGCAATTGCATAGATGTGAAATCCACCTAAGCTCCTATCAATTCATGAGTGGATACAGAAAATGTACACACACACACACAACCCATAAAGTACTACTAAGCCATAAAAAGGAATGAAATAACATCATTTGCAGCAACGTGAATGGAACTGGAGACCATTATCCTAAGTAAAGTATCTCAGGAATGGAAAACTGAACATCATATATTCTCACTAAAAAGTGGAAGCAAAATGATGGGTGCACACGGGCACAAAGAGATATAAAGGATACTGGAAACCAAGAAGGGACTAGCCTGGTTTTAGCCCTGAAAATCCTACATCCTGGGAAAGCTCTTGGTTTGGGGAAAACCAGGAGAGCCATGTTTAGAGCAAGATAATGTCAAGTAAGTTTCTGTACTAAACAGCATCGCCTGAATTCAGGAATGACACCTTATAGTGGCCCATTTATGTACCATCTGGGGGATGGACTATATGCATCATCCTCGTTAACTCACTTAGCTGTCACTTGATAGGGGTAGTGCTAAATAGGAAGGATTCTGCTAACACAATCTCCCCCTCTTCCGATGCCCTGATCTCTCATCCCATGTATAAACAGGCACAGTCTATAATCCCACTGGCAGAATGAGCTCAGTTACTTAGGAAAAGCACTGACAAGATTTCCAGTTAGCCTTTTCCCATACACAGGTCACCCCACAGAGAAGAGTGGCTACCAGTACAGGCTGGCATGAGGTAAGGGTGCTGCAGGATGGGCATGGGGGCAGGGGAAGGGAGCACTTAAGAGTGAAGTACCAAGTTTTGGCTTGGGCCAAACAAAATGTTTTTTTTTTCTATCAAGAAGGTATTTCTTGTGTTTAACTTTAAGGGAAAACATTTTGACAGAGCTACAGCTACTTATGAACTATCCAGGTTACTCAGAAACTGTTCAATTCATTCTCACAGGATATATTAGGCACAAGAAAAAAACTGAATTAAGGCAATTTCCAATACACAGAGAACGCATGGAATCACAGATCTTAATTTTGAACCATTCCTGTGCACAGTGAGATGATTCTGGTTTGTTTTCATTCTTTACATTTGTTCCTCGGTTTAGATATACTGGTCCCTTCACAGAGTATGCTAACATGCCGGCACAATCTCCTAGTGATTTTGTTTCATTCCTTTTATAACTGCAGTTGTAGCTGTTTTTCTACCAGTAGCCAGGTATCCTCCATGTCACGTCAATGTCAATGACACACTTGGCAGAAGATTGCGTTAATATAATTCCTATTTTGTACGTAAAGGAACTGATCCACGATGAGGCCCACATGCTCAGAGAGAATTCGGAGTGTACATGTTTGTCACCCACAAACTGTATGACCGATGTCCAAGGGCCTCTCTCCAGACAAGGATGAAAGGACATACACTGACCACCTAAGACACAGAAGGGAGTGGCACGGGACTAAAAAAGGCCTCTGGCGCTTTATGCCCAGAGTTGCATGAAAAGGAACAGTGTCGCATGCAGCAGCGCAGCACTGGCCAAGGCTCTACACGGGACAGATGTGGAAAACTCACTCATGTCCTGCCAATGGGGAAATAGAAACAGAATTTAGTATTTAAAAAATTCAAAATTTAGTCATTGAGTCATATATTACTTGGTGATAAACTGTCCCGCATGTTAAAATCTATTCTAGGTGGAATGTCATTTTTTTGGCAGTGACATGGTGTATTGCTTATATATCTAAAAACACATGTTAAATTTAGTCCCTTCACTCTGTTGCCTCTACAAAGCCAAACACACATAATGGATCCGAAGCAGTCAGCACATTACATTCCAGCAAAACGTTAATTTTAACTTACACTGGCACAGTGAACCATGTACCTTCACTCACTGAATAGAAGGAGGTGCTGAAACAGCAACCTACGACAGTATCCAGGAAAGGCGTATGTACGTGTGTGTATTTGTATATATAAGTATGCTTACAGGTACGATTTATAAGATAGTTACAAAGGTTTGACTTAAAAGGAATTCAGTGTAGTGCATATTGCCACCAGTCCTGGGAAAGCCTGTGGAATGGCCTCCACTGATGTGCTGAATTTTTGGCCTGGGGTCCAGTCTGTGTCTGGTATGAACACACCAGGATGTTTGAGACCTGGGTCCAGTCCAGTGTCACAGGCTGTAAGGCTGGTTGGCCAGGCATTCAGTGAGTCTCAAAGGTAACCCTAAACCTTAGGGGGTTCTCAAATGTCTGTTCCTTTTCGCTGAAGCAGAAAAGTACTCTGCTCTTTGAAAGTACCAGTGAGGAACATCAGACAGCTGGCAGTCTTCTGTCATGATAACGACTGGTCTGTAGGTGAATGGTTTATGTCACTTCCAACTTGCCCTGGCTCAGCCACTGACCCTGGGTGAAAGGCTTCAGCTCTGGTTACCAGTCCCCAGAGTCTCCTGCCCATTCCTCCTGTTTCATGACTTCCAGAACACCAAATCGCAAATCCGTAACCTATCCTGTTCATTGTCACAATCCCACTCCAAGGCCACAAGCAAT
Organism: Propithecus coquereli; assembly: GCF_000956105.1. NCBI lineage: Eukaryota > Metazoa > Chordata > Mammalia > Primates > Indriidae > Propithecus > Propithecus coquereli. Next base: position 2,526,251 of record NW_012147864.1, read on the forward strand.
GAGCCCCATGTAAATCAGAAAGTTCTATAAAAGAAAAGAAAAACTTTAATAATCCATCTGTCTGCTATGTCTTTACACTATAAATAAATAACATTTGGTGATAAAAATGCACTTTGGGAAATTGTTCTCAATTCTGGTTCCTATTATTCCCACTTATAAACCTGAATATATAATGACATAGAATACTAAATTAAGTGTGTGTATGTGTATATATGTATTTTTCTCTTTCTTATTCTGATTCTACACAATGGTAATTTCAGAGAACATTTAGGTACATTTAATAGTATCCAAATATCCATAAAAATAAAAAGACCAATTGATTTCTTCAAGGGAATGTCTGCTTTCATTTTACAAGGATATGACATCATGGAACTTGATGTACAAATACTGATCTTCCACTTTCCCACCAAGCAACGTCTAAGCCCCCCTGACATATTCTGCCTGGTGTTGCGTTAGATACGTGGCATTAGCCTTCTCATATTCATATTTAAATATGCTCTAGGGAAGAACTGAGGTCGTAAGAAGTTAACATCTACACCACAGATTTTCCATCATGGGGACATACACTAAATAGAAAATACACACAAGAAATATGATTTGACTGGAAAATGCCCAAATGTGGGATGAAGAAAGGTAATTTATAATTGAAACACCCATTACTAGTTGTGGCAGCAATGAGTACTTAGATGTGGGACAAGCTACTTGCCCTCGCGAAGCCTCGCTGCCCTCATTTGTAACGAGGGATGTGACACCCACGTCATAGGATTTTACTTGTCTTTAATGCTTGGCACGTAGGAACTCAATAAGGATACTTTATGTATTATATTAACCTACTTTCCTCTATTTATTACTGCAATATGCATATGAACAAATAATGTAATTCAAAATTGAAAAAGGCACACAAATCATGAAAATATAACTGTGTGTCTTTATGAAGAAAGAATATTATGTATGAACTTCAATATAGTATTGTTCTTGAAATACATTAGAACTTCATATAGTTCTTTATTTCAAGATTCTTGTGATATTTTAGTAATTAAAATTCTATGAAGAGTGTAAGATGAATATAAAAGTCTGCTTCAAAAAGAAAATAGTACAGAAAAATGTATTACTTTTCTAAGAATAATGCACTCATTTCTTTTAAAGATTAATTGTATATTGCCTATCTTAAAAACAAAGAAAAACTCTCTTTATATGTATTTCAGACAGCATGTATTTTCCTTTAAGTCCTGAAGTATATTATTAAAGTCTAAAGATAATACAGTGGTGCTGAAGCAACAATCAGCTTAAATGCTAAATATTTATAGAGTTTTATTTTAGCTAAATCTGCAAACTGCTCTACATATAGTCTTTGTTGATAAACCAAGTTCACAAAGGTGTTCAGTAGACAACCCCGAAACAACTATACTATACACAATTGCAAATGGGGCTGCCCGACCCAGAGAGAGGAAGTTGTTCTCTGACATCGCTCCGCCTGGGCCCCTACCAGAACAGGTTCAGATCTATCAGAAGTCCCCAGAGTTTCCCTTGCAGCAAGCCTGGGAAATAAAGAGACTGCTGAATTAAAAATACCACTGACTTAAAGCCCTGTGATTTGCACTTGAATATGGACTCCGATACTTTACAAACACCTAACGAGTTCCTACTCTGTGCTGGGCAGTCAAGCAGGCCCTACAGTTCCACCCCTGAGCAGGACATTTGTCAAGGGTTGTGTAATTTGGGGAGAAAGTGACACCTACTCAGGTCAGGACGGTACAATGTACAATGCGATGGCAGCACAGAGGAGGGGTCCTTGACCCAGCTATGAGATGAGATGAGATGGTCAGAAAATAATGAGGGAGGTGATTTAACTCAGCAGAGATCTTTCTTTCTTTTTTGACTTACTTATGGGTAGGAAGCGAGACAGTAAAGCAGAGGACATTCCAGTTAAACCGAGAATAAAACCAACAAGAGTTCAGAAAGAGAATGGTACAAATTTGGGCTGGCAGATAATATTGGAGAAATAGCTGCCTTATATTTTTCCCTTTTTTTAGGGATAGAAACTAATTCTATTTAGTGTGCCAATAAGCTTAAGCAAAGATGATAGTTCCAGAATTCCTTACAGCTAAGTGAGTGTGGCCATGTGCCACAGTTCTGGCCAATGAACGTTAAGTGGAAGTTGTTGGGTGAGACTTCCAGAAAGCTTCCTAAAGGACGTGTGATCAGCCTGGACACACATCCTACTGCCTCTCCCGCCTCCTCCTTCCTGTTGCCTGGAATGAGGATGTGATGGCTGGAATACCAACATACATCTTGAGTCACACTGGAACCCTGACAATGGAAGCCACATGCTATGAATGGAGAAACAGAAAAGTAAAGGGAGCCTTGGTGACTCTGCAGAACTGCCAAACTAGCCCTGCACTGCCTATCTCTGGGCCGTTACGAATAAACCCCTTTGTGCTTAAGACACCAGGGTTAAGTCTCTGTGACTAGCAGCAGAAGCAATTCCTGACACTAAGGTGGTTGAAAATGTTAAGGATATAATTCTGTGAGTGGGTGGCTGAAGCTGTGATGGTCACTATGGCTGAGACAGTCAAGGAAATGACCATGCCCTTAGTGTGCCTGATGTGGCGTTCACATGGATGCTGAGCCATCTCAAGATAAGGGTGAGAGTTTGTGTGGATTAAGAAGAACTCCTCCAGTCTTGAATGGAAATTGTCTCTAAAAGATTGGTAGCTGGACATAAAAATGCAGAAGTTACATGATCTATTTTCTGTTTTTCTATTCTTAAGACCAAGTATATTATATATAATTCACATGATTATTGGGAAGAATTTCTTGATTACAGTATAAACATGTATTAATATGTATCTAACTCAATGCACAGTATATAATGGCCAATAAATATTCATCCTAAAATATACTCATTTATATCAAATATTAAATTATCACGATTTAATTTGTTTCATACATTTTTAGAAACTTTATCCTTCACACATTAATTAATATTTAGAAGGTCTCTAATGTTTACACATAAGACAAATTCCAATAGTAACAAGAAATATAAATTCCCAATCATTAAGTAAATTTTATATTCCTAGTAACTTATATTTTGAAATTGGATGTACTGCTTGAAAATAACTTTGGTCTCAGAGGTAACAAAATGCAAAATATTATAGTAGGTCAGTTCACAATGGAATTTTTTTAAAAGAAGTAATAATTTTACATAAAATATTACCAGAAGTCAAAATACTAAAAATACTATAAAATAGTATAATATGCCTGCTCCTTAACCTAAATTATTAATCAGTTTCCCTTTAATTTCATAACCGGATGGATTTGAGGCAAAATAACATTATAGAAGAGCTTGCAGGGAGAAAGAAATGTTCCTGGTGTAACTAGCTACACTAAGTTTTTAATGACTTTTGACTTAAATTCCATCATTTTTTTAAATGAAGGAATTGGATCAATTGACCTCTTATGTGCTTTCCAGCCCTGATACTCTACGACTATAGACTGCACTCAAAATAGGTCACAAATAGTGAAGAAACTTTAGAAATATTGAGCCCTATATTCTTTTCTCACAGTAGTATAGCAATAATTACAGCCTTAGCTTTAATAATTTTATTAGTTATAATCTTATTAGTCTCAACCTGTAAGATTACTTTTGTAATGTAAAAAAGATGTGATATAAAAGTTTTTTAAAAAGTTCAGGGGACAGAGCTGCTTGGAGTAAACATTTGTCTTTATTTCATAGATTTGTATTTTGAATAAACAGGGAACAGCAAGTATTATTGCTTGTCTTATTACTTCAATCCCTCGCTGGGAAACCAGTAAAAGCCTTTCTCCTCAACAGCTACGTGCCTAGCACCTAGTACGTTAACAGGTTTGTTGAATTAATGAAGTGAAATTATATTAGAAATAAACTGTATTCAATTTATCAAATTAACTCAGCTAACACATAACTAGATAAGACGTATGAATCCATTCATTCATTTATTCAAGGAACATTTATTAAATGACTCCAACGTGCTATAAAGTGGGATACAGCAGTGAACAAATCAGACCTTGCCTCTACCTTCAGTGGAGCTGGGAGTCTATCATTAGTTTAATTCTTGCTTCATCAGCACCTTCTTCCCACTAAACATCTGACAAGAAGGTATGAGAAGATGAGCGTATGCACATTCAGTAGATATCTGTGATGTGCCTGCTGTGTGCCAGAGTCTGGGGTGTCACAGGCCCTCCCTGTGTCTGTCAGGAAAGATGAACACTAAAGACATTATTTTAAGCAACAAAATAATGACAAGCATGCCAAGTGATGGGGTGGGCAAGCACTGAACCTCGAGAGCCATAGCAAAAGCTACCAAGCTCCTTATGACCTGGCCTCTGAGGTTCTAGAATATCATTTCTGCAGCATTCTGTTGGTCAAGCAAGTCCTTGCACCCAGCTCCAATTCAAGGAAAGGGATATTAGACTCCACCTGTTGATGCAAAGAGCAGCATGGGCACACAGGGAGGAGAGAGGTTAATGGCATTGTCTTGGAGACCACCTCATCACACCATCACTCCAACAGAATGTGTTTAGATGGTGGCGCTGGCTTCCCTTTCCACCCAAAAATCTCAAGTTGGGCACAGACATATTGGATGAGAAGGCAAGTACCATTAAAAAATTCCATAGAGGCTGGGCGCGGTGGCTCACGCCTGTAATCCTAGCTCTCTAGGAGGCCGAGGCGGGCGGATTGTTTGAGCTCAGGAGTTCGAACCCAGCCTGAGCAAGAGCGAGACCCCGTTTTTACTAAAAATACAAAGAAATTAATTGGACAACTAAAAATATGTAGAAAAAACTAGCCGGGCATGGTGGCACATGCCTGTAGTCCCAGCTACTCGGGAGGCTGAGGCAGGAGGATCGCTTGAGCCCAGGAGTTTGAGGTTGCTGTGAGCTAGGATGACACCACGGCACTCTAGCCTGGTGGCTCTGTCTCAAAAAAAAAAAAAAATTCCATAGAAAAATAACATTGACACTTGGGGGTCAGTTTAGTCTCTCACATCAATATGACACTACTCTTTAACCCTAAATATAGTGTAACAGAATTTAATTCCACAAAAGAGGTTTGTCTATTTTCACATGGGATAATTAACTAACCAAATCAATCCGTCAAGAGAATGAAATCCAATTTATTTTAAATTTTCCCCTCTTACAAGGCCTATAGAAACCCAAAGATCTATCATCATGATCTAGAATACCTAGACCGAAAGTCCTTATTTTAAGAGTATCATTTCGCATGCCAGAAGAGTAAGTATACCTAACTAGAAAATGTAAAACTTTCTTTGCTGGTGATTTTAAGAGAGCAGACTGGCTCATGGCACATGTTACATACAGAGTAAGAACAAAGGGTGCTCTTCCAAGTGGGCTGACCATCAGGAAGAATTTTCACGAAAGAGAAAAGAAGAAAAAGAAAAGGGGGAATGATGCTGTCAGTCCTTGAAAAGGAAGTGATTTTTCAAATGGTCTGATTTCCCTTTACAAAGGAAAAGCAGCTTATTGTGATGGAAAAAGAATGCTCAATTTCATACAGGTATATATTTTGAGCCAAATATAATACAATGGTATTTTAAAGTCATTTATCTTAAATGATTTGTTTGGCAAAGCATGTAAAATTCCCCAAGAAATACGTGGGTTCGAGAAACAATAAAAGATCTACTTCCTCCAAAATCAAATCAAAGATGTTTTCAAACAGTGGCCGTGAGCCAGATCCCTCTTGTCCCCAAAGCATAAAAGCTGATGAAGTTTAGAAATTTTTAAAAATTTTACATTTTCTCTAAAATTATAATAAACTATTTTAAAAGTTATAAAATTTGTTTTTAATCCCTTCTTCTTAGCTAGATATAAAAGCAGAATTAGCTGAGTGTGTTCCTCAAGTACCTAACCTGCCCAAGTGTGAACCCAGCCATCCTTCCTTTCCTCACTTCCTCTCTAAATCTATAAGCTGCCCTTCCTGATGCCACGTGGAACGTCACCATACCCCAAAGGGCCCCTTCTAGGCATCCCAGGTTCATCTGTGACTCTTCTCTATTCTTCACCACCTACATATGATACACATGCACACTTTTGTCAACACTTACCTCATAGGTGTCTTGCATACACGTTCCCTACTTTCAAATCCCATGGTACCTGGTGTGGTCCCCCCCCACCCCCCTGGCTCCATTACGCCTCCTTACCAGGCCTCCCTTGTTTGAGAGCTGCCTCTTCCAGTTCTCACTGCAGAGTGACTTCAAAGCAACCTTTCTAAGGGATAGCACTGATCATGTCACTCCTCTACTCAAAACCAAACCAAACATATGCAACAGAATTTGTACCAACTTGTCAGTCCCAGCCTGTCTCCACTCAAGTCATACTTCAACATGCATCCTCAGACCTAGTCACAGTCACAGGCCACCCTAACTGTATCTGCAGGTGCTTCTCTCACTTTACTCATGCCATCACATCTGCCTGGCATGCCCCCACCATATTCCTCCAGACTCAACTCAGATATCACCCTCTCTCTCCAGCATTTCCTGAAATCTATTCACCCGCCCTCTCCCTGACTCAAGAGACTTGCTTTTGCATCTGTATCCTAAGCTTTTTATGCATGCCTCGTAATGTGTTCATGAGGATCCCAAGCTGATTTTCACCCTTAAAAGATTATTTTCTGTTACCAAACAAGGCTACATGTACCCTATACAGCATTCCTGAAGCTAGGGAAATTCTCTTGCCTTTTCCTCCCGCTAACATGTATCCCTCACTCCTCTTGCCCTAACATCTGGATCCACACAGAATGAACTCTTTTCTTTGATCTTCGACATCACGCTTTCACTGCACCCACATAGTTCATCAGCTTGATGCACTGGTCAAAATCTTTTGGACGGCTTTCAAATGTTACATCAATATACCACCCAAAGCCTCCAGATAAACCCAGCAATGCCTGATGCCCAGGCACCCCACCCCAGTATGGGCTGAGAGCCACAGGCTCTCACTGCAAAGTGCTGGGGAAAAGTGCAAAGGGCAAAGGTCTGCTAAACCCAGACCTAAAATATGAACAACCTGAGGATCTGGGACAGGAAGATTCATGAAAGAAAACTGACAAAATATAAAACAACATAACAGACTTGTTACTTGTAACCACTGGCAACTCCATTTTAATTCTGTAAGAACTGATCTGGCTGTTTCTGCAAACAAGGCTGAAAAGAGTTGTGATCTTAGAAACCTGAAACTTGTGTAAACTAATTGGGTGTTTTATGTGGTGTTCAAAATGCAGAGTTTCTGGAATAACTTTCTAATTGGTCCAGGTGCCTTCCATGTTGAAATCAAAAGTAATTAAATAAGACATGAAGCTTTCTCTGGTAAATGGTTACAAACAACAATTTCTTTTGAACCTAATGTTTACAAAATGGATATTTACAAGCTTGTGCCCCAACTCACTGAGCAACTGTTTTGGCTCAAGGTGTCTAAGACCATACAAACATAAATTCCATAATTTCCAGATGATCCATACTTCCTGAGAACATGCTGAAATGAATTTCAGGCACTGCACAAACACAGTTAAGCAACTGGCATTTACCTACCTCAGACATAGTCTGCAGGGGTCAAGAAGACTTGCAAACGCAGACCACAGCGATGAGGAGGCAGGGTCTGGCGGCCTGGCTGGAGCTGCCCCAGGGCCAAGAGCCTGGGGAAAGTGCATATCTCCTCTTAAGGTGGTTTGTAAGTCTTGGTTGGAATCCATGGTGTGCAAACTAATAAAATCTCCCCAAAAGAGGTCCTGAGGACCTGCTCCCTCCAAATAGCCACCTCCTCCTTCACCCAGGCAAAGAACAAAGCGCAGGAGTGGGATGGGAAGGCAGACCTGGGCAGAGATGAGAAGTGGCTCCCAGTGCCAGTGCCTGGAGGGGAGCTCGCTGAGCCCCGCCTGAGGCCTACAGGGTCAGCCCATGTCGTGGGAAACAGAGCCCTTTACAGAAACCATCACAAGGTAGCCTAAATGCACATGGGGCCTCTGAACAGAGGTGCTTCCCTGACTGAACAGAGGGGCTAATACCGGACAAGGAGTGTTAAGAATTTCTGCTTTTATCGGTTTCCAAGTAGTAAATTAATCTAGAGCCATTAAGTGAAAAGTTATCCCAAAAACCCTAGACAGTTAAGAATAAATTACTACTCTTAGGATGTGGAAAGCCACAAAGAATATCACCCCTATCCTGACAATGACAAAAAACTGAATAATTTATAATCATTCCTTTGAGCCTAAGGTCATGAAATACTTGGTGAGCGAAGGTCACAAGACAATCAATCAGATGAACCGAATGTCACCACTTCACCCTTGTCAGAGAAGAGGGAGCTGTCACAAAGTAGGCAGAAAGAAAAGTGAAGCTTCAAGGAATTCTTAAAGGTCACTGAGGACTAGAGTTTAGATTAGAATCCCAGGGAGCCCGGCACACGGAAGGTCCTCACCCACTCATGACCTCTCCCGTGGCTCTGTCAGGCAGAGGCAGGCAGCATACTGTAGAGCCCTGCAGCAGCCGGGCCAGGTTTAAGGGTGCAGGAGGAGAACTCGGAGGACCCACCTATTTTCTGTTCCTACGTGAGCATAAGTGATCAGCAGCCATTGCCAGGGAAAAGCACAAAACCACTGAGGCCACGGACCCTTCTCGTACAGGAAACAGCCTTTTGCCTCTGAGTGAGGGGTGAGACCCCTGCCATGTCCCAGACTTCACCCTGCTGAGACAGGAGGCAAAAACCCTCTGCTGCTGCGTGGGACAGAAAACCTTCAGGAGTTCTGGTCCCAGGCAAAGGCCCTCTACCTCTGGAGAGGGACACAACCCTGCCGACACGCACACCCTACACTGACCGGGGGAGTGGGGAGAAAACCTGCTCTTGCCCAGGAATCCCAGTGATCCGCAGGAGAGGTCTGCTGCTACTGGAAGAGGAGCAGGAATGTCACTGTCGCCCAAGCCCTCCACTGGCAGAAGGTGGAGCTCACCGGGAGGAGGACCAGGAAACCCACCTGCCCCCTAGACCTGTGCTGTCCAATAGAACTTCCTGTGGTGACCAAATTGTTCCCTATCTGTGCTGTCCAGTACGGTAACCACTAGCCACATGTGCCTGTTGAGCACCTGGAAAAGTGGCCAGTGTGACCAAAAAAGTAAATTTTAAATTTTATTTAATTTCAGTTAATTAAAATTTAAATTTAAAGAGCCACATGTGGTTAGGACACTGTAGCTGCCGACCCTGCATGGAGCCAGAGTCAGAGGTTCTCCGTTACCGGGGGAGGGGCAGAAATGCTGAGAATGCTGCAACCCCAAGGCTCGCGTGCAGGGGACCTGCCTAATTCTGCCACTAGAGCAAGAGCCCCAAGAAAGCCGTCTGGCCCACCCAAGTCTTATGCCGAGTAACAAGTGCCAGAAGACTGCTGCCAGTGAAGGACAAAGGCACACAGGGTCTGCCAAAGCCTGACAATGAAGAAGAATCCCTGAGAAAAACTCTCTGCCCTTCCAGGCCTCGCACAAAGACCATGGCAACAGCAGCCCACTACTAGAGGAGCTTAAAACCTGTAGTAACTATAGCAACAACAAAACTCAAATTTAGCTCAACTACTGACTAAACTGGCTCAGCCCTTTACAGTAATGGCCTGGCAGAAGAAAAGGTGTACCTATTTCCAGGTATAAATAGTATATACATTACTCTCTATTATTCTTTTACACAAAATAACAGGCACTCAGTCATAAGTTATATAACACATAAAAAGCAACCACCCAGCTTCCCCCATTATCAAGAGATAGAACAGTCAAGACAACAAGATGCAAAGATGGCCCAGATGGTGGAAATATTAGAGAATTTTAAATTACTATAATTAATGTCAAAGAATCTAGTGAAAAAGGTAGACCACATGGATGAATAAATGGGCAATTTCAACAGAAATATGGAAACTATTTTTAAAAAGCTAAATGGAAGTGGTAGATATGAAAAACATGATATCAAAGATGAAATCCTTGAATAGTCAGACTGGGCATAACAGAGGAAAGAATCAGCGAAACTGAAATTATGTCAAGAGAAATTAGAAACACAATGACACAAAGAAAAAAACACTGAGACGCAAAAACAAAAAGCAAACACAACAAAAAGAGAATAGAGTAACCACGAACTCTGGGATGATATCTAATAGTCTAACAAATATAACCGGTGTCCCATAGAAAAAGACAAAAAGAAAGGGACCAAAGAAATATTTGGAAAAAAAAATGGCCAAGAATTTTCTGAAATTTAACTAAAGATAACAAACTATAGATCTAAGCTGGATAAATACAAAAAAAAACATAGGGAGGCAGCACATCATCAACAAGCTGAAAGCAGAAAATAACAAGAATATACTGAAGGAAATGAATAAATCACTGGCCTTGGCCTCAAGCCCTGGACTCTTCACAAAAGGCCTATGAATGTTTGCCTTTTAGAAAAATTTGGATTTTAGCAAAATTATCTCCCACACTTGAGAGTCTTACCGGACTCTATAGACAATACTCAGAGAGAAATGGCTTTGTGTTCCTTCTCCAGGGTGTTCGTGCAGTTCCCACAGCATGCAAATCCTGGGGTGCAGGCATGACACAGCATTGTGTGTCATCTCCCCAAAGCTTCCTAAAGATGGAACTTACTGAACTGCATAATTTTTGCTCTTGCTATTGTTGTAATGGGATTAAAAGATCTTGAAATAGGACAAAATATGTCTGAAAATTAGGCCTATCTAAATGCTTGATGTAACGTGAACACAAAATTGAAACTGAAATATGTTATGGTCCAAGTAACTGTAACAGTATCCTTTTTTTAACAACTTTTTTTTTTTTAACCAAAAAAAGTCTTACAAAACACAAATAATACTGGGAAAAGATGACCTTGCAGAGGTTGCTCCTTTAGAACTCTCTTTAAAAAATCTCTTTTGATTCTTGATACTACTTTTATTGTACTAGCTGATAATTTTAAGATGCTTTTGAAAAGCGGGACTAATATGCAAAGAATATCTGTACTTACTCAGTGCTTAAGAAACAGGATTTCAAAACTAAAACTAGGTAAAATGTTAAAAATGCATGAAAAAGGAAAATTAAAGAGAAGTTTGAGGTAAAACCCAAAAGGCTTGTATTTATTTACCCTGTCCCTTTGACGGTGCTCTCCCCCATTGTGTGGGATCCTATCTAGAGTCTGGGTGCTTTCTGATCTACGCATTCTCTGGAGTTCCCTTAATCAAAGGCCAGAATTTGTTTTCTTTTTGCGCACTTAATGCTTGAAGACTCTGACAAGGTGCCGTTCATTTGCGGCTGAACCCCTGGGAGACAGTGACGGGATCTCTGAGTAAATGTTCCAAAATTCAAAAGAACATGAGACTTTTAAGTGTGGGGTCATTACTATAATTTGTTTAGTTTGAAAATATACAGGAAAGTATATGAGTCACTGGAATGAGAAAATATTTACTTCAATAAAAGGCAAAAAAGTGCAGGATGGTCTCTGTACTCAGTCTGGGGGGTTCAAATCCTAACTGTCGCTTACTTCTTGGACGTGAGTTTCTCATTTTTCAAAAAGGGCTAATAATGATAACTACTTCATAGAACTGTTGTGAGGCTTAAATGAATTATTAAATTTGAAGGCCTAACAGAGTACTGGCATGTAATTAGTGTTCTTCGTGTTTATTTTTGTATTTTTCTTAACTATATGTATTATTCTCACTAATAACATCAAATTAAAACAAAGTAAAAGAACAAATTAACTTAATTGGAAATATCACACTTTCTGGAGAAACCCAAGAAGTATTTTTTTCCCTCAGTGATTTAAATAGCCTCTTCTATGGTATAAACATGCCTATCTTCAGTAATCAAATCAAACAAAATAATGTGCAAATTTTGGTTAACATCACTAGTTTCTATTAATAGGAACCAGGGCACCTTTGCCTGTATGTTGGCATCTTTTAAATAAATACATTATTGACATTTTTTTGACAACTGCTCATGTATAAAATAATTTCCTAAACTAATCTAAAACTAACTTAAACCCCTTTAATAATACTCATTGTAAAATAAATATTTTGAATATTGTGCATTTAAATTATACTAGTATTAAGAGTAATATTTCCTTAATCCTTTATAGTTTATCAAGTACTTTTATATTTAGGAAGTATTCTAATTCCTAATATTCCTAATCATATAATATGATATTATAAACCAGAATGAGAAAAGTGCTAATGGGTTTGCTTTAATGAGTGGAAAACTTCCTTTCTTTTCCATGACAAGGACAATTAGAATATTTTCTTCAACAGGACCTCAGATGGTATCTTTTATGCACTACAGAACTGAAGTGGAAGTCTAGAATGATATTATACTGAGAAGGATATTATTATTATGTGTTTTCTCTAAAGTTTTTATTTTATAGCTAAGGTAAAAAGTAAAATCCAGGAGAGGCCTAGATTAGAATTGCTCTAAAGGGGATTATGCATGTCTCCTAAAATTTGAAAAACTATGTCATTTATATACAGATCATAAGCACTTTTAAAAGGCCAGACTGAAAAGCAACTGTGTGGAAGAGAATGCAGTGCAAAGATGTGCAGAGCAAACTTGAGAACAGCACGTGAAACAACCTAAAATGTCCACGTGGAAAGTTCACGTCAAGTGTCTAACTTTGTGAAAAGTGAGCTAAGAAACGTATCTGGACGGTGGGTGAGCTGCTCACATGTTTTTAAAAGCATGAGAGACAGATGCTGGAGTCAGAGAAAGTCATATACAACAGAACGACAGCTGTCCAGGGCCAGGTGCTGACAGCGAGGAACGAAGGGGGCCCTCGGAAGAAGAACGAAACCCAGAGCTAGGGACACCCCATAAAGCATTGAGCTGCGCGTCCTTATTTTCCGCCTCTCCTCGTCATTTGAAACACCTCTCCTGTCAATATACTTGCTCATAAGTATTAATGGCCAAATGCTAAAAGACTTGCCTCTACTCGAACATGTTCCTATGACTGGTGAATATTCTGAAAGATAAACCCTTTATATGTTAAAGCCTATTTATCTGGCAGTTTGTCATTTATAATTCCTGAAAATTGATTCACAATTCAAAGAATGGGGAGCCCTCTGGGATCTGAATTTCTGTTTTCCTTTTTGTTTTCCATTGTTTTCCCTTTAAAAAGATCCTCAAATGTCCATCATAAATATAAACATACAATTTCAGATAGATCACCGTTATTTTCTCATATAAAACTAAATATATTTCTTTTAAAATAAGTGTGGTTTATCTGATCAACATGAATGAGAATCTTACCCTGGTGTGAGTACGAATGTGCATCTTCAGTCCATCATTTTTACTGAATCCTTTTTCACAGTAAGGGCACTGATAGGGACGCTCACCTACAAATAAAGGAAAATGGAAAGTCGCAGAGTCAGCCCTGTGCCACCACTCCTCACACATCAGATCCTGGCCACCATGTAGGCCCCGTGCTACTTCAAGAAGAGGCTCAGGCACAGCTGGACAGACACCACCATGGGCCGTGCAGGACAGCAGTGTCCTGAGACCCTCATCTCCCGTGGAGCGCGCACCCAGCCCACGGCACTTCCAGTGCTCAGACGTAAACAACACTCTCCAGTAGGAGGATTGCCACACAATCCTTTTAATACTTGAGCCCAAATTAAATCTCCTAATTTTAAGAATTTGTTAAAAATATTTTATATCAATTTATTCTGTCCACTACACTACTCATTACAGGGGTCTTTATTTAACTGGTGCATTGATACTTTTTTTTTAAGTTTCATATAAATGAATCTGTCTCAGGATTCTGAGTTTCAAACTAATTTCATAAAACTCATATATGTTAAACAGAACCCTTGGTCGTTATATTAGATAACAACTACCCATACTTTCTGATACAATTAGTACCTCTCACCTAGATATTATAATTCAGAAAATAGCCAAGATTTTTTAAGACACGCAAACACACATACACATCACATTTAAAAGAAATTCTAGTGTGAAATGACTAAAATGTGAGAAATTTAATCTCCAAGAGAAATCTGAAGATACTTTCTTGTTAAACCCTAATAATTTTTAAAGGACTGTAGCTCAAAATCACTAATTTATTTATTCTTTTATTAACAATGTACTTACATGGCAGAATACTAGATTCTGGCTGTATTCAAAGATCAACACAATAAAATACTTGACTTTGCCAAATGTAAAATTCCTGCCTTTCCTTCATCTCAGAGCCAGGACTTTTGATTAGTAGTACATGTTCTTCCTCTACTCTCTCATGTTCCATTTGCTCTGGCCTTCGCCACATCTGGATATCACAGGCATTATCCCTGTGAACTCACTTACTGGACCAACAAGGAGCCCCCCCTTCTTACTTGATCCCGTGATCGTTTTCCATCAAGGCCTTCCCTGACCTCTCCCCATTCCTGACACTGCTTCACAAACCCACAGCGACATTTCCAGGTCTTGGGTCTGGCCCGGTGCCGTAGTGGGCCGTGCGCAGTTCTGGACTTTGTGGTTCTAGCAGGAACACCAAGAGGAAGCACCTGCAGCCACGCCCCCGGTAGAACAGCATCTTCCAGCCTCTCCTCCTTGACGAAGAGTACGCAGGACTCTCCCTTTGAACTAGGCACTATAAAATGGTGAAAAACACCCAAAATAGAAAAAAACTAAAAACAATGGCAGCACAAATAGAAACAGGTCCCTTTAAAGAACTATCCAAACCTGCCAAATTCTGTGAGACAAAATCAACCTTTGCACTAGGTAAGCTGCCCTAGAATTCTTGACCTTATTATAGTCGTGACTCTAGGAAAGTGTGGGTTTTCACAGTCAGTAGAATAAAGGCTTAGTAACATCTAGGAAAACATAATCTTATTTTAACACTAAATTGATAATATGCGCTTATCTGAATTTCAGATCTCTGCTGGGTCCAGTCCAGGTACCCATGGGATCAGCTGGTATCCTCATTTGGATATTAGCAAACAACTCAAATTCAGCATGCATTATCCTGAACTCATGCTATTTACCCTCAGATCTTGTGTGTCCTATATATTCTGCTCTGGTTAGTTAGAATACATTCATCTAGTTTCCAAATAAGAAACTTGGGAGCCATGCAAGATATCCCTTTTCTATTCACTTCTCCCTACATCTAGTCTCTAAATCATAATGATTTCACTTCTCTGATATTTCTAGAGTTCTTCTTCTTGAGGAGGGTGACAAAAATGAAAACAATAGTGATAGCAGTAACATCAGCAACAGCAGGAGGACTACAGCACGAACTATCATTTATTGAGTTACTCTTAATCCTTTAACCTTTAACCATTCACACACAAAACATATCAAAATGCTAGTGCTAATGGTGGTTACTCCTGCATCATAGAATTCCAGATAATTACTTTCTTCTTCGTAAACTATAAAAAGCAATTTTTTAGATTTTCAAAGTAAGTTTATTTTAGTGATGGATAATAAAGAATGCTAAAATGTTTCCTTCTTATTTATCTAATAACAAAAAATCAATGAATCACATCTAGATGACGAATAAAGCCTCATAAAAATAGTAAAGTAGTTTACACTTATGTAAAATTATTTGATAATTTTTCTAGCAAGCCTAAGATAATTTAATATTCACAGCTATTCTCTTTGTATCACATAGCTTTATGTGGGGTTTGCACTCCAAATACCCACAGAATAGCCAGCAAACAAAAATCAAAGACTTACAGTTATCAGGGAAATAACCATACGTTAATTAAGCCTAATATAACATACCAAGTTACTATTTTCTTTCATAATAGCTAAAATTGATTACACAAGGGAAGAGATACAAAGAATACTAAAGAATTTTACAGAATGGAGCATAACAGATTCATTTCATATTTTACCTAGTGTCATGATATAGGAATTTTGTCTATAGACATGAAAAGGCTTTTGAAAGCATAGCTTTTTCTCCTTTTTGGGAATCGGATTATCCTGGGTTTGAATATTGCTCATCCTCCTTCTAGCTGTAACTGAGGGAAAGAGATTCAACTTCACTGAACCTTTGGAAAATGGGATAAATTATACCTATCTTATAGGTATAGTGACCATACATCCACATTTGTGTAAAGTAGTGTCAGTTTATGCCTGTTATCCCAGAATAATTATTAATATTTGTGTCAACTTGACTGGGTTAAGAGATGCCCAGATAGCTGGTAAAAGATTATTTCTGCGTCTGTGAGGATGGTTCCAGAAGAGATTAGCATTTGAGTCAGTAGACTGAGTAAAGAAGATCCACCCTCACCAATGTTGATGAGCATCACCCCATCCACTGAGAGCCCCAACAGAACAACCAAGAAGAGAAATTGTGAATTCTCTCTCTCTCTCTCTCTGTCCCTCTTCTTGATCTGGGATGATATCCATGCCCTTGGGCATGGAAACTCCTGGTTCTTTGGCCTTAGGACTCTGTGAATCCCTCACAGAGGGACCCTTGTTCTCAGGTCTTCAATCTTGGACTGAGAATTACATCACTGGCTCCCCTCGTTCTCAGAACTTCAAACTCAGACTGAATTACTTCTCTGGCTCTCTGGGTCTCTTGCAGATGGCATATTGTGAGGCTTCTCGCTCGACCTTTATAATTGTGTGAGCCAATTCCCAATCAATCTCCTCTTATACGTCTCTCTACATACCGTTGGTTCTGTTTCTCTGGAGAACCCTGACTAAAACAGTATTACTCCCTCTCACTTTCACGAGTGTCTCAATTGGGACAATAAAAATATATGGTGACTTATTATGAGCTGAATTGTGCCCCACCTCCAAATTCATATGCTTAAGTCCTAAGCCCCAATACTTCAGAAAATGGCCTTATTTGGAAACTGGACTATTGCAAATGTTACTGGAGTAGCTAGGGGCCCCTAATCAAATATGATTGATGTCCTTACAAAAAGATGGGCTTGTGGAGACAGGGACACACAGGGAGCATGCCATGTGAGACTGGAATTATCCTGCTGCAAGCCAACAAACTACCAGAAATCAGGAGAGAGGCCCAAATAGATCCTTTCTTAGTGCCTTCGGAGGGAGCCTGGTCCTGCTGAGTCTTTGATCTCAGATTTCTAGCCTCTAGAACTGTGAGACAACAACTTTTCACTGTCTGAGCCACTCAGTTTGTGGTATCTTGTTACAGCAGCCCTGCCAAACTAACGCACTCTCCTCGCAATGTGGCAATTATTATTATCACTGATGCTGATCTAACTGCTGCCCATGAGTCCTATATAAACTGCCTGGAATAGAAACTGCTGCCTGCACATGTGTGGTATTCCTATCCCACCCCACTCCAACCCTGAGACCCAGTGGATACCAACCTGACATCTTGGGGAAACTTGGGTAAGTTCAATTCCACTCATTCATTCTACTATCCCAGAATATAATTCCAGTTTTAAAGTAAATCACCATGTAAATAGCTTTGATAAAAAATTTGTTTGAAAACTAGAGTGTGTGGTTTGCAAATCAGCCTAGACTCTAAACATTAAATTGCTGCCCTCTCAGTTGGAGTATGTTTAGGGAGATCCTGCCTCTCTTAGACTCCAAGAACAAAGTTACCTGCTGTACACACAATCTGAAACTGAAGGTTACCTGTGTAGTCAACATGTTAACAATGATTAAGGTCATTTTCATAATTTGCATATTAAAGACAAGTTGTTATTCTTTGGTTTTCTT
Organism: Propithecus coquereli; assembly: GCF_000956105.1. Lineage (NCBI taxonomy): Eukaryota > Metazoa > Chordata > Mammalia > Primates > Indriidae > Propithecus > Propithecus coquereli. The sequence continues at coordinate 2,543,938 of NW_012147864.1, forward strand.
CACATTATGCATATAATACTTTCCTTCATTGTTTCAAATTACTGTGAGGAATGTTTCTAGAAAATATTTTTGTCTACACATAAAATTATCCTGCTGAGAAAAGGAACTAACCTTCAATTTGAATCAACTAGAATACAGATCTTTCTTTCTTACTTGAACACTGTCAGTACATAGGCTTTGATGTACAATATGATCCAAAGAACTACAATTTTTTAATATATCAGGTAGATTCAGACACTGTATTTTGCTTAGGCTGATCATAGTATTCAGATTCTGACTAACAGAGACAAAAATCTCTGCTTCTCACAAAAACAGTTATCATGAACCAGGTCTTTCTGGCTAGTAGATTCAGACATTCTTTTAGTTACCAATGCTCATCAAGAAAAACTAGGGGCAGGTCAGGGATGTGTATTGTGACTTAACGCAGGTCCCCAGTGAATGCAAATACTGATATAATATTAAGCTGTGCCTTGAGAACTATATATAGGTAAGCACCTTCAACATTTAGAAGGGAAATACAATATTGGCAAATCTCACAAAGACTTAGCTACCAACAGATTTAATGGGCATAGCAGCATAAACAATATTGAAGGGTACATAACAGAAAAATGTTTTTAATTTGAATAGAGGAAAACACATGAGTTCTTTGCATCTGTTTCTTTCTTTAAATTATGATCTAACACTGAATAACATTAAAATCCACTGTGTTTTCCTTGAACACATCAAGGAACAAACAGAAACATGATGGTAATTATAAAAGGTTAATTTTAAGTTAATTTTAAAAGGTACCACAAATTGAATACTCCAAGAAGAAAATTTACTCATTCACTAAATAGTTATTTTTTTGAGCACATACCATCTTCTAATTACTGTCTTGGGCTTTGGGAATGCAGTTGCGAATAGATCCACAAAATCAATGTCTCTTTGATTTTTACTAGTATAAT
>NW_012147864.1:2546255-2548169 GCF_000956105.1 Propithecus coquereli
TTTCCTTTGAGTTATCTAACAAAAATAAGTTTTGGATATGGCAACACTTTCAAATGAAAAAGGAAACCTCAAAAGTGTATGTTTAGTGAAAAATATTCTGAGATGGTTCCACATGGTTGAATATTAAAATATATGCATTATATGGGAATTCTTTAAAGAACTTTACATTTGTTTTCCACAAATATCAGGGGACTGGCTTATTTTGCTTCTGTAGACTAAGAAAATTGTTACCAAACAGCAATCTGAATCATTCTAAATGAAAATTAAACCAAAAAAATATAATTGTGAAAGTACCACCTAATCACTTTTCCAATTCCCCCATTCCAATCCCTTCAACTTACAGAGCATCTAATAAATTATAAGTACACCACAGAGAGAAGTGAAATGCTCCACTGACAAATAAGAGTAGCTCAAGTTCATTCTTGGCACCTTTCTGTGAATTGAAATACTTTTTTTTGCCTGTAGCAAAAACAGCCATGAAGCCCCACTGACCTCACTGAACCCACCTTGTTACTCTTGGAACACTCCCATTAACCAAAAACTGAGGAATCACACTTGACCTAAAGAAGTTAAGCGCGAGGATACCGTCTTTGAAAGAAAGGCAACAAAAAACTGAACTTGACATTTACACCTTGAATATTTACAGAAATACTCTCCTTTTAAAAGCTTATACAGTTTACAATTATAAGGAGGTGGGCAATAAAATGTAAAAATCAAATAGGAGGACCTTTCCTTCTCAAAATACTCCTGCTACCTGAATCAAAACAAATGGAGTACTTTTAAACAAAAAAATCCTTTTCCTTAAAGGATATATCCCTTTCCTTAAGACTCTTAGAGTTGCGCTATCCCGCCCTCATTTCTGAAGAGATGCCAGATCAAATGAGGTCAGGAAAGAAGGGGGAGGGGGAAAGGAGAGCCATTGCTTACTAACTTTCTAATCTGAAATGAGAAAGAGCCTGACGATTGGTGGCAAAACCAAAACTTAATTTTACCGATGCAAAAAAAAATAGAATACAAGATGCAGAGCAAAAAAGGACAAGAGTTAATGAACAATTTAAAACTACAATTAGCAAGGAAGAGAAAGTAACAGATCCCCTACTCAGGATGCTCTGGCTTTGGCCAACCAGGTGTATAAATGACATATGATTTGTCTGAAAGGAGCAAGATGCCTTTATGAGGTCCTTGATGTGAGTGCTGGCAGAAGCAAGGGGACTGTTTCACAAACAGCGGAAAGATCTGAACAATCCAAACACTGGCAAAGTTTTCCAGGTTCTGACCAAGAAACAAAAATTCTTCCGTGAGACTTCCACACTGCTATAAGGAACTATTGAAGATAAGGGAGGAATGTTCTTAATTATTGATCTGCTTTCATTGTTAGGAAGTCAGACTTCGGTGGGAAAATCATTAATTCTTTCATCCAGCAGTTTTCCATTTTTAGGAATTTCTACCAGAAGTTTTATTTTACCTAGTATTTATTAGCATAGTTGGTGAACAATGGTCCTGGAGTTACTAAGCTGTTAAACCTTAGGTGTCTGCACACAGAGGAATTTCCTGTAAATAGTGCCAGCAAGGAACAATCAAAAGGATGTAACTTTGAGTAGCAAGAAACCCATAAAATTATTCTCCCATAAAACCAAAGACATAAAACCTTCTCCAGCCCAAAAGTACAGTGCAGAGTTGCAGAAAACACAGAAAGTTGTTCTTGGGAGGAAAAACGGTGGCAATGGTAGGAGAAACCACAAATTAGAAAAAATCAAATCTGCTTTAGTTTTCCTAAACAAAAGAAAAATCTTGGTAGTCCAAATTTAATAGAGGTATGCTATTAATAATATTATCTAATAATTTACCAATAGCCAAAGCTAGTGAAATACAATTGATGAAAACTATTGCGTGGGCTATTTCCATTTTTGAGGA
>NW_012147864.1:2549074-2551110 GCF_000956105.1 Propithecus coquereli
TAATAATCATTATTGTCCTATAATTACTTATAATTATTTGTAGTTACTGTTTTTACAATGTTGAACAAATATTCTAAAAAGAATGAACTAATCCCTTTAGAAAAAGTATTAGAGAATAATGAAAAAGTGGCTAAAATCCAATTATAATCAAATTGTAATATACTGATTCTTTATTTCTCAGCTGATCACAGGTATTTATCCAAAAACTTAAATATTTATTGAGAGTGACTTATTATTGCATTCAAATATAAATGTGCAAGCAAGCCTAGAACAGAAGGACCAACCAGCCGGTATCTATTAACACAGAAAGTTGCTTGGAACTGTAGGCAAGTAATTAACCTCTGGCCCAGAGCTTTAAAAAACCAAAAGCAGTTCCTAGAATTTCTTTCCTAATTTATGAACAACTGAAGGAATTCATGTCACAGTCCATGGATTCCCTTGCTGAATGAACCCTAGCTCTCACTGACCCTAAGAAGCTATAAACCAACAGGAGAATGTGCCCTCCTGTTTCAGCTGACCCACAGAGTGTCATCTCTGTCATCCTAGCATAGGAAACCAGATGATCCATCACAGAGCTGCCTGCCAGGCACAGTCTCAAACATCTCCCTTCAATGACAATGACAGCAACACACTGCACATGCACCCTCACTCACCTCACACCAGCCCTGTTCGACAGCAAACCCTCATCTATATTCTATAGATGATTTATACGCTGCTGCTAAAATTTATGGAAGGATAAGCATGATGACACTGAGAACGGAAGGTCAAACAGTCTATCAAGGGAGTGTGAATACTTGTGATTAAACACAGGTAGAAACACAAAAACAAAACACACCAGCAACGGCTCACAGTATCACATGCTCACACTGTACACGGCCCTACCCCAAGTTTTTACAATATATTTTCATTTGTCCCTTAAAACACTACGTAGCTGGAACTACTATTATCCCTCATTTTCAGATGAAGAAACTAAGTTTTGAAGAAAATAGCAACTCATTAAAGCTCATTCAGGGAGGAAATAAATAAAATGGAGCCTGAAACCTATAACTGGACTCCAGGATTTATAGTCTGAATAGGAACCAGTATTAAATAATACAGTAACTAATAACCAGTATTAAATAATACAGTAACAAATAACCAGTATTAAGTAATACAGTAACTATTAACCAGTATTAAATAATATGGTAACTAATAACCAGTATTAAATAATATGGTAACTATTAACCAGTATTAAATAATACGGTAACTAATAACCAGTATTAAATAATAAATAGCTGATTTTGCAGCGGGAAAGTTCCATAATGGTCCTGGCACAAATTTCTTTTCCTGCATGAACAAATGATGTTTTCCTTCTCTTTTATTTGCTTTGTCCTATCCCCCAATGATGTACATACATTTACCCTCCCACGCTACAACCTGGCTCCATGATCACTTGGACTTCTGCAGTTATTTCGCTACTATGACAGCAGTGCTCATAACATTTTGAGTTCTGTAAATTCATTTGTCTCTCTCCTTGTATTATTTTTCCTTATGGAGTCGTGTGGTTTTATTACTCCCTTTCTCAATGCTAGGCTCAGCAAGTTAATGATTATGTTATAGCAAGACATAGATAAGGGTCATGCCCTATTCTGTAGGCAGTATTTAGTTATACATTATTTAGGGAGGACACGATGAAGTGGTGAGGACCATGAGGGAAGGTGGGGTGGGGACAGTGGGGAGAGGACAGCTGATGACAGCTGATGCAGCCTCCGTGGAGCAGGGCCCTCAGGATCAGTGGGGCTCGGCTGTGGCCTCATCATTCCACACCGCTCTTAAGAATAACTAAGGACTCTGAAAAGCTTTTGTTTACATGGGTTATACTAAGCTGCTTACCACATTAAAAATTAAGGCTATTTACCATATTAGAGAATTTTAAAATATTTGCTGGTTTGTTAAAAATACCAATATTAATCCCATTAACATGTTAACATAACATACTTTTATAACAAATAACTGCACTTTCCAAACCAGAAATCATTTAGGGAGCAGGGAGACAT
>NW_012147864.1:2551564-2556648 GCF_000956105.1 Propithecus coquereli
ACTGCTCTAATTTTTGTGTTTGGTAGGAAATACTATCATTTCTTTCTTTCTTTTTTTAAATGACAGGTTCACTTTTTTATTTTCAAAAAGCATATGTTCACCAAATTTTTAATAACCCTAATATGTCTGTCAAGCATTTTTTTCATATAAAAATGGTGTTCCATGAAAAAAGCTGTCATTCACAACATAGTTACTATGCTAGACACTGTGCCCAGTGCCAGGGATACAACGGCAAAGCAAGCCTAACATTACGGCTCTGAATAGGAAGCTTCAGCTATATAATCCAATTACATAGTTTACCATATAAATAGAGTTTAGCTACTAAAAAAGTTTTCAGACTAATGTAAAATCATCTGGTTATCAAAATTACCAGTATTCTTTCAAGTCATTTTTAAGTACTTATCTACATGATAGATAAAATCCAGAAAAGGTTCTTTCAAGAATGTTTAGTTGTTCATTTACCCCTCACTAGGACACAGCCCTTTTTCACTGGAGAAACTGCACAGAAACTGGTAAGAAAAGAAGGGGACCTTTTAGGAAGAAATCCATGGCATAAAAGATATTATAGTCACACCAACCTTGTATCCAGTAAAATCATCTAGCTTGCAAGCCACACTGCAAGGACTTTTTCAATTTAAAAAGGTCACATTTGACAGGACTCACATGAGGGATTATAAAAGGAAGCTCTTAACCTTCCATAAAATGTGAAACTGTTATTCCCAATTCCATCCATTAAAATCATATATAACATAAATCACAGTTACATCACAATCAAACATTAAAAACCTTACGTTCGCTTTAGATGTTTCACTTAATTTGGGGGAGTGGAATATCCTGCTATTAAGTATGAAATGTCTGATTTCCTTAAGTATTAAGTTTGACAGTTGATATCTCTGACATTTCATTTTGACATTTTTTGTTTTATTTTTATTGTGAAGGTACATCCTCAGTCTTTCAAATGCACATTTTGGCTTGTAATTATCTTTCAAATTTTTTAGAGCAATTTTTGTGAAACCATAGATAAAAGTTCGAATATGAGTTCCATCGTGGAAACAATGCAGTGTAGACAGCTCAAAATATCAACGAAGTGTTTGGGAAGGATGTGGCTAATGAACACACAGTACATCTATGGTTTGAGAAGGTCCGTTCTGGTGATTTTAATCTTGACAATGAGCCATGTGGGCAACCTGAAACCAAGGTGGATAACGATGAGCTGAAAGCTGTAGTGGAAGCGAATCTCTCTCTCAACCTACGTGTGAATTAGCAGCAAGGTTTGATATTACTATTTCAATAATATTGGACCATTTGAAACAAATGGGCAAGGTAAAGAAGCTGGATAGATGGGTACCACATGAATTAAAGGAGCATCAAAAGAGAAATCATCTGAAAGCTTGCCTTTCTTTGCTGTCATGACATAAAGGTGAACCGTTTTCACACTGTATTGTTACGTGTGATGAAAAATGGATTCTTTTTGACAATCGCAAGCATTCAGCACAATGGTTGGATAAAGACGAAGTGCCGAAACACTGTCCAAAACTGAATATTCACCAAGTAAAAAAAAGCTAATGGTGTCTGTTTGGTGGTCCAGCACTGGTATTATCTGCTACAGCTTCTTGAAACCTGGTCAATGGATTACAGTGGATGTCTGCTACAACCAAATGGATGAAATGATGAGGATGCTTGTGATTAAGCAGCTGAGATTGGTCAACACAGACAGGTCAATCCTCTTGCAAGGCAACGTTCGACCACATGTTGTACAAACAATGCTGCTCAAACTACTGAAGATGGACTTGGAAACTCTGTCATCCACCATATTCACCAGACCTTGCACCAACTGACTATACTTCTTCCAGGCTTTGGAGCACTTCTTGCAAGGATAAATATTCAATTCTCAACAGGCTGTGGAAAATGCCTTTTGTGATTTCATCACCACTCACTCTCCAGGCTTCTCTGCCGCTGGCACAAACAAGCTACCATTAAGATGGCAAAACTGTGTGGATAGTTTAGGCGCATACTTTGATTAATTGTACTGCTTCTTGTTTGAGATATTAATATAATAAACTACATTTTTGATTTGAAATCAGACATTTCATATTTAATGACCTAATATTCAAAATTCTTCTGGAGTAAGAAACTGGGTTTTATAATACTTTGAGGGAGAGAAAATAGGCAGGATTAATTCTTAATCTGGGAGATATTTTGTAGTGTTACAATGTTTCCTGTCTTGGAAGCACATGACTTTTCTGAGTTCGTTTTCATCACCAGTTACTGTCTTCATACCTGTGTGGCTCCGGATGTGAACCCTCAGTGTGCCACTGCTAGCAAATTTCTGGCCACAATACGGGCAGACTTTCTCCTTTTCTCCTGTATGTGTCTAAATGGAAAGGAATAAAAAGGAATATAAAGAATTAGGTAAAGATGATTAAGTGCCTCTGACAATAGCAAATCCTTATTTTCCAAGATTATGTTTCATTAAAATGATTTAATATCACAATGAGATTTTAAACAATTGATGATAGATATTCCCACTGACTCAAAAAAAAAGACCCTTGGAATCATGCATTAGTGTTAATGTGAAAATAATTCTGTAGTTTACTTTTTAAGCCTGTATGGAGGCCCATCTAAAATGATTAAGTTATACAAAACCCAGTATATGCCGGCAAAACCACACACTCAAAATGGGGCTACAGCTGCCCTTGACTGCTGCCAAGAAACACTTCCTTTGAAGCATTTTTCACATTCTTTGTGTGTATTTAACTCTTGAGGACAGAATTAATCTCAATAAAGTCATCTGTTACTTTCATTATGCTGTCTGACTAGACTGGTTTTACTGCAAAGGAAAAAGGGAATATAAATCTGATTTGACCTTTCAAATCAGCAGGTGTTAATTGAGCAGTCAACGTAAAAGAGTATTTCTGCCCTCAACATACCTTTAATCTAGGCATAAGACAATCACATGGGAGGAAAGGTGAATGGGTATCATCAAAAGCAAGTTTCAATAAATGTTGGAGAGTTCAAACAAAAAGAAGTGGCCCTTTCCCAAAAGAGGAGGCAGATGGAGCATTTTAAACTGGCCTCACAATCTCATCAAGAGAACAGTTTTTCTCCCACCATCAAAACAGAACATTCCAATAAATGAGGGGTTGAGCAAAGTCTCAAGCTCTCGTGTTTCTCAAACTTAGAGGGAGAAAAAAGGGGAGCAAGAGGCAATGCTTTCAGGTATCTGAACATCTTCCATGAAACTGCTTTTAGAATTTTTTTTGATGGTAATCTAAAATTTTATAAAAGCATATGGTGTATCATCTGGATTACAATCACAAAACAGCTCCCAGGGCCTGTGTCTGCATCTGTTCTTATGCAAATTACTGGCAAGTATTATTATTTGAATTGCCATGGACAAATGAAAAAGAGGTAGGAAAGGGTTTTTAAAAAGGACATGTTCTCAGAAAGGAAAACTGGCTGGGATAGAGAAAAAGGGATGGGGCAGTGACCTAATTACCTGACAACTTCAAAGAATAGCCAATATAGCAAAACATTATCATCTTCCATATTAGATTAATTGCTAACTTTAATGTAATTGGTTTCATAGCCTTCTTGGTATTTAATTTGCAAATCTGCAATTATGTAATCTGCATTTGGATGTGTACTGTTGAATTTACAATTTTTAAAAGCATGAGAAACTAATACCTTAGTCAACATCTGTGTCTTTTAGATTTTTTTTTCCCTTGAAAGGATTTATGTTATACTCAAGTTTGAGAAACAGTCTAACCAACTGCTACTCTAGCCAACAACACTGTGTACAACAGGCATCTCCTCGATTCTGCATTTGGCAGGCACTTAACTTTCCATTTTCACTACGAGCTCTTAAACAAAAGAGTTATACATCTTTACAAGCAGTTAGAACCTTTACTCCCCTGGTCCACATTACAGTTCAGCTTAAAGTAAAAGGTGTAACATTTTAACTTGTAACAGACCTATCTTCTCATTCCCTGACACGAGGGGAAAAATATGGCAAATCTTTCTTGATTAGTATAAGGTTTTTTTAGAAATTATATATACGTATATATCATTATTATTACTGGATTATTCCAAATAGGTAACTACCGATTTATTTGTAATATCTTTCTAAAATCACAGGATTTCTTTTGCTGCTTCTTAAATATTACATTGTTTACTTACATGACCTAAGGCACTTGTGGTAGAAGTTTTAAACTGAAGGATATTAATGGTATATCAATGAAAAAAATTGAAATATTCCTTTCTCAAAGATATGTCTAACTATTAGGTACAGGATTTGCTTAGCTCGTTTTAAGACATTAACGGTATAATGTTAAGCTACCTTAAGCTAAGAAAGCAGGGAGTCAGCTCACTGCAAGAACAATGATGGACGTGCAAGGAGGGTGTAAAACTCAGTAGAAATCACAAAGGGGCAGGGAGGGGGTAGCGCAAAACCCACCTAAGGGGTACAGTGTGCACTATTTGAGTGACAGACACACACATAGCTGTGACTCAAGCCCAGCTCAAGTGATCCATGTAACCTAAAACATTTGTACCCCCTTAATACTTTGAAATTTTTAAAAAATTGTTTTTAAAAAGAACAATGCTGGATAAATGTATGATACGAAAATAAACAACACACTACAAAATATACTCTGAGACAATTTATTATTGCAGACAAATTACAAAATCTCTCTTGAAAACTCATTATACTTTTCCTCATTTATTGAAAAACAACAAAAAATGTGTTAGATTTATGTAAAAAAAGTAATTCAAGCAAAGAAAGTTGAAAGACTATTATATTCAGAGATTTTAAAAAGGAAGATAATATCATTATTAAGCATTAAAGATAGAGGAAAAGAAATTTACTAAATTCAGTCCTTTTGAAACAGTTGCATTCAGTACAGGTACTCAAGCAGAAGTCACACTGAAAGAGAAGCCATCTCTTCACATTCATTCGGTAGCACATACTAACTGCCAGGAAACTTCCACAATTCATAGTTATTTCTAAAGTTAACATTAGAACCCTTAACTGCATTTGATATAAATTTTGCTACTTCAAAAATACATTTAATATGGGCACAAAA
>NW_012147864.1:2557170-2559917 GCF_000956105.1 Propithecus coquereli
TTCATCGTACAGTGTTTCCAATGATGCTCCACACAACAATAAAAATAATGAACTACTGCTGTGAAAAAAACACACTTAAAATATATTTGTTCAACAAATAAAAAGCAAACTATTGATCTGCTTGAGGTAATTATCCAATTAGCATAATGTAAAAAAATATAATCTCCAAATCACTGTAAGTGAGAACATCATTTTATTTGAGTTAAACAACTACTTACCAAGTCCCTGTTCTGTACCAGGAAATTCCCTATGCCCTAGAGATGTAAACATGAAGGACTATTGCAATCCTAGAAGGGCTCAGTCTAATAACTTGCCAATAAACAGGAATTAGCTTTCAAAAACGAAATTATTAAGGCACTACCCATATTTCTTCAAAAGAAAAAGCCTACGTTAATCCAAATATGTATAAAAATTGATAAGCTCCCACTCATTGAGTACTTTGTACCAATCACCTATTAGCATAGTTAAGAGTTATGGAGAATCTGCATCTAACTCAGAGGTTCTCATTCATGGAAAAAGGAGGTCTATGCTGAAAAATGAAGGAAGTGAACATTTTCTGAAGTGATATAAACAATGCATTTGTCATTTTGAGTTGTTAAATGAATATAAAATTGTCACATAATATATATGCCCATATTGCATAAATATATAATCCATTCAAATTAACAGAAAGCTTCTACTTACTTTCTTATGACTTCTAAGCACTGAAGGTGTAACAAATGCCTTATTACATAGCTCACACCTGTATTTCTTGTGTCTTTCATGGACCACTTGGACATGAACATTTAATGTATCCTTCCTTTTAAAGGTAGCATCGCAGTGATGACACTTGAAAGTCCTCTCACCTTATAAACAAAAAAGTCAAATAAGAGAAACATCAGATGCAATAGCAGGGTCCTATTAGCTCCTCCTAATGTATACCAGACTTAGTGTTGTTTTCTCCAAATAGTTCGTCTGCACTCGAATGTTTGTAGCAGCCCAATTCACAATTGCAAAGATGTGGAAACAACCCAAGTGCCCATCCATACATGAATGGATTAAGAAAATGTGGTATATGTATACCGTGGTACTATTCAGCCACAAAATAATCAAAATGGTAGGGAAATAAGATGGAAATTCCTGCTATTGCACAACAAATTTTATTTCTTAAACATATAGTAGTGATTTATAAGGAAGATGGAAAGTTTTACTAGTAAGTCCTGGAAGCTGGATGCAGAATTTTCATTCCTTTTTATGTTTAAAAGCAGATTACATACCTACTCACAGATACACCTGGGAAAGGTTGTAAGAACAAAGCACCAGATAGTTCCTTTTGTTTTCGACTGCCTGAATTGAGACTTACTGTTATGTATTAGCAGGTGTCTCTGCAAAGAAAATGGGGTCCGGAACAAAGCTTTGCACTCCTCACACTGGAATGGTCTGTCCTCAGAGTGGGTCTGCAGAGAGAAGACTGTGAGTCAGGAGGATCTAGAATCAATGGGTCATTACAGTAATTAGAGCTGGGATTCATGACGTGAAAGACAAAGTCCCTGCTATTATGAAGCTTTTACATTAGCAGAGAGAAAGACAATAAACGAATAACAAAATATGTATAATATCAGAAAGGGATACATGCTATGGAGAATAATAAAGCAAGAAAGAGGACAGCAAATGTTTCAGAGGATGGGGTAGCAATCTTAAATAGGTGGTCAAGGAAGCTGTAGCTGAGAAGGTGATACCTGAGAGAGAAGACCTGGTGGATATGAGGGAGCAAGGGCAGGTACTGCAGGACCTAGACTAGCATGGCTGGAGCCACGTAAAAGAGGCAGAGAAGTGGGGAGACAAGGGCAGAGGAATGGAAGAGGTGGGGGGGAGAAGCAAATCAGGTAGGGCCTGGTTGGCCATTGCAGGCACTTGTCTTTTACTTGGAAAGAGATGTGAATCCCCTTAGGCATTTTGAAGAGATGAGTGGCATGATTCACCTGACATTTAACAGGATGCTATATCAGCTATGTTGATAACAGGATGTAGGGGACAATGGAAAGCACAGAAGTAATAGCAATAAACCAAGCAATAGATAATTAAGGCTTATTATCTCTAATACTACCAGGGTGGTAGCCACAGATGTGAAGAGAAATAGTAGGATTCTGTATGTCTTATAAAAGTGAACAGGTTTTGCAAACGGACTTGGATATAAAACATGAGCCACAAAAAGGAAGAAGCAGGCATAACTCCAAGATTTGTGACCAATGCAAGGATGGATTAACCATGAACAGATCTATGAAAGAGTGGCAAGAAACAGTTTGGGTAAACGAGAAGGGGTTCAATTTTGGACAAGTTCAAATAACAATTAAAAGATATCTAGTAAGCAGTTAGGTATTTCAAGTCTAGATTATAGGATATAAAACTTGGAGATGTCAGATTACATACAGTATCAATATTTAATATCATGAATATAATAAAAGAATGAAAAATTAAAAACAAATTTACTATCTGTGATTTATCAGACTGCTGAAGATTAAGAAGATGGATATCATTGAGTGTTGACTAAAGGGTAAGAACGGGCAATCTCACATACTGTACTTGGGAACGTAAACTTTCTGGGCAGTGTGGCTCTATGCACCAACATAACAAGTGTGCACACCGCTTGACTAGCCAATTCCCTTTATAGAAACATAGCTAACAAGTTTTTGTACAAATTGGTTTAAAAGAAGGAAAACTCTTAAATGACCATAACAAGACATAAACCTGGTTTACTAAATTATAGT
>NW_012147864.1:2562021-2566150 GCF_000956105.1 Propithecus coquereli
TTAAAAGAGATGAAATGATTTCACTGGAAAGTCCTCAGAAATATTGAAGCAACTATAATCTCCATGGACTATTACAAGTGAAAAAGTAAGTAACAAGCTCTTTTTTAAAAGATTATATACATGTTATTTAATAGCATGCTAAAATATATCAACCAAAATCAATAAGCAAATATTTGTCACATCACAATTATGTTTTTACATGCATTTCTAAGATGTTGAAGACCTTTGTACAAATCTCCTAAATTCAATTCAAACATTATTTATGTCTTATACAAAGTAGATAAAACTAATACATTCTGAAGCAAGAAGGTGAGCAATGGTAAAGTGTAAGAAATGAAGACAAAAAGTTTCTTCTTCAACAGAAGAAACTAAGAGACTACAGGATGAAGAGAAAGGAGAAGTTAGGTCATGAAGAAAGAAGGCAAATATCAAGATGTTCTAATGCAGAGGATAGAAAAATTAGAAGCTGGACAAGTAGGCTGAGGTCACTGCAGAGAACTGTGAATGACAAAAGGTGCACATACTATAACATACACAGGCACTGGAAATCTACGAGAGCGATACACCAGAGTTATGTTTTGGAACAATTTACCTGGCAGCATGGATTGTAGTGAGATGTGACAAGGACCAAGAAGCCCATTCAGATGAGGACTGAAGCAATCCAGAAGAGAATAATCAAGACACAGAATGGTCAAGGACGGGATGATTGTGAAGGTGAAGAAATAAGGTAGAGGTCTTTATAAGGTCTTTATGATTTGGTTTCAAATTTCATAAAGTGGCCAAGACTGAAGAAAGAGACTGGGATAATTACAGAATTTTGTCATTAACAGAAAGGGGAAACTCCAAAAGGGAAGTTATCTGGGGCAAAGCAAATGAAAAAGTCATCCTGGGGCATGCTGAATTCATCATGTCAAAAAGACACCCAGCTATGTATCGAGTGAGCAGATATAAATGTGAGTCTAAAGCTGAGAACCAAAGAAGATAAATCATTTGGAATTCGTCAGCATGGCGCTGGTAGCAGAAGTCATAGATGGAGTTGACATTTCTCAGGGAGAGAAAACACAGAAGAGGTCTATAGCCAAAGCACCCAGGATAACCTCCTGGGGAGGAAGGGAAATCACAAAAATGTTCAGAGAAATTGGTAGAAGATCTATCAAATTATACTACAATGACACAAAGATGAAGAAAATTTCAAAAAGGTAACATAAATAAGAGTGTCAAACTTTATGGAATGAAGGAAGAGAATAAATATTTCACAATTAGTACAACCCCATGGCCTACAAATTGACGGAATGGCTGAGAGTCAGGATACCGCATGCTTTGCCTGTCAGAACATTTCCACAGAGAATGGAAGACACACGGAGGCCATGGGGCCCGGCGAAGAGAGTGGGTGCCGCACAGGAAAGGCTCTCCAAAGGTTCCAGGATGCACAGTATGCCCCAGAGACACAAAAACTTCTTTAAAGATAAACAATTGAAAATGATATCAGCAAATTAGTAAAAAATAATAAAATATTAATAAGCTTTTACCTTCTTGTGATTCTTATAAACATTTCTGTGGGCAAATCCCTTTCCACAAAGCTTGCACTTGTAAGGTTTATCTTCGCTGTGTATTACTTTGTGGGCACCCACTTGATCAAGCCTCTTGAAAGACTTATTACAAATCTCGCAATGATAGGGTCGTTTTTCTGTGAAAAATGAGTGGAGACAATCTCATATCTAATAAAGGAAAAGGCTGAGAAAGGAAGCATGCTTACCTTGCACTGCTTCCTACAGCTGAGCAACCGAAGCACGGCCCAACACCTAACAAGGATCCGCCACTCTGTTCCGCTGTGTTAGGAAAGGGGAGTCTACTCACAGATGAAACCTGAGCTTGTTCTCTTACACAGCTAGTTTGTAAATTGAATGTATAAAGTAGCTTAGATATAAAGAACTTTACATTCAAGAAAGAAGTCCTATTTCCAGATGAAAATGTGCTGATTTGTGTGAGCAAATCAGGGTTACAGGCCTGACTGCTGAGCGGCCCGGCAGTGACGGAGGGAGAGGACAAAGCTGTGTCCCGCGGGGCGTCCAGGCCCTGTGGAGGCAGAGCTTCTGACACTCAGCAGGAAGTAGACACTCAGTCATGTAATCCACATTTATGTAATATTCGTACAATGTTGACAACTAAATAAAAATGTGTATCAAATAAAGCATACTTTAAAGCCAACAATTTTTTGATCTCTGATTTTAATTGACTAAAATACCCACAACTATCTCCAAAGTGGACATTCAAAAAGATTGTAACTTCAATGTTCTCAAATTATGGATATACTGCACTTTAGAAAGGGAATCCACATAGCAAAAATTATTTTCAGAGCTGATTTTTCTTAAATTTGTATAAATAACACAGACCTATTACTCAAACTTGCTTAAAATGAAACTATGCCTTAAAAAACTTACATTCTCAAAACATATTTATAAACTTCTCACTAAAAAATGTATTAGTATCTTATTTAAAATGTAAAAGTATCTAGAAACGTAGGCACTGTAATTGCTGAATCTCTACCAAACATCAGACGCTATGCTGGCACTGTACACGATGATCTCGTCTAACCTTCGTAGCTATTTTGAAAGGTAGGCACCAGTGCCCACTTCGCAGAAGAAGAATAAAGAAACTGAGGCTCAAAGAGGACTAGGTGACAAATCATATGGTAACTTTGAAGATCTTCACTATCATTTAGTCTAACTACCTTTGCTTTATAAATAAACTTATGTCTAGAGAATTAAGTAACTTGTTCAAAAGCGCATGACTAGTTAATGTCCAAACTAGAATTTATAGCCAGGGCTCCTGACTACCACTCATAGAGTGCCTGAAAATGACAAAGTAATTCTTTTGTAGTGGTTTCAGTATAAACAAAAGCATGTAGTTTACCTGAGTGCGTGATCATATGACGTTTTAGCTGATTAGCTGAAATAAATTTCTTCATACATTCTTGACAATCAAATATCTCATGAATCTGCAAAAGGTTAAACTGACAATTAAATCAACTGTCAAATCCTAATAAATTATATACAGTGCAAGCAAAAATGTAAACATGTGGACAGCTGCTACTGTAATATCCAAACTATATATTACAACTCAGCCCTAACTTACTCATACTGTCCTATATAAATTGATAAGGCAATGAACATAAGTTGTCTAGTAAAAACTTATCACTAAAAGAAAACATAAGATTCACAGTAGTTAATTATGTAATATAGCTGACCTAATTAATACATATTAAATTTATACTCTGTAAAAATTTATACCTAGTAATACTGAATCTACTGTTATGTACGAATTTAGACTTGGAAATAAATACGTAACCTGCAGGTAATAATATTTCCTTTATAGTAGCCAACAGTATTTTAAACTTAAATGCATGTAGTACAGAGCAAAACATTAATTATAGTGAGAGACCAGAAAATACATGATTCTGAAAAGCATTTAGTTCACAATAAAGACTCACATGATAGGAGGACCTCGATAAAAAAAAATGGGAAAATATAGTTACCATCAGAAACAATGTACTCAATTGTAAAAGGAATATATTACATGATGCCTTATATTAGAAATGTTGACCATCTCAATGAACAAGAGCATCACATTATTTTGCTGAATATTCAAAAATGGTTTTGGTGAAGTCATGTTTTTGTTTCAACCTCATCAAAGGTCCAGCTCACAATACTAAACCCCAGACAAGCAAAGGCCCTTCTTTCTGCAAGAAGTCAAGATGGTGGTAGTCCCTACAGAATAACTAGGAGCAGTACAGACTGAGGCAGAAGACCCTGAACTGGTACAGCACACGGGTAATGAATGGAGGACTAGGTTGGTTCCTGATAAATGGTTCTCTTGATCTAAGCAGCAGGGAAAAAAGGCAAGGAAACAGATGCTGGGGTAAGGCTAACAGATCCCAGGTCTGCAGCCTCCACCTTAGTTCTGTGCCCAAGCACATGGCAGGTCTAAGGCTGCCAACCTGCCTCTGCTCTGTCAGGTCTGACTCTTGCTGAGTCAATAAGCTCAGTATGAGACGCAGGGAAAGGAAAAGTAGAGAAGCAAGGCAGAAACCAAAAGATGTCATTCCACTAGAGTCTGACTTATACCCCTT
>NW_012147864.1:2567092-2568750 GCF_000956105.1 Propithecus coquereli
GCTAGGATTACAGGCGTGAGCCACCACGCCCGGTCCAGTAAACCATATTTTTTAAAAATTTTATAAAATTCCCAATTTACCAAATTGATTTGTAGAGTAATATTTTTGAATTTGAAGTCCCAAATTAAATAATTTTCAAGAAGGATCATAATATACCTTATTGTAATATAGGATAATATATAGTAATTTAAGATACTACACTATACTATAATTTGGCATTGTCATAAAGCACTATCTACTGGCAAGGTGAAATACTGCAGCTAAACTCTATTAGACATTAGATATACCCAACTATAAGAACAGTCAACATTGGAGCCAATAAAACTGCCTATCGATTCAGAAAGGCTGCATATTGAGGGACTATGCTATAATGGAGGAAGGACTGCGTTGTGCTAGTAAGTTATTAATATTATGAATAACATTCTGCAAAGACACCTCCTGAGCTCTAGCTTCTATATTCCACAACCACCAGTGAGATTTCCTTCTGCCAAGATATTCCTTTCAGGGGAAAAAAGTTCTTATACCATGAAAAATAAATGAAAAGGGGAACATTATTCAGAATATGCTCCACAGCCAACTTTGCTGAACACTGTAATTGGTAAAATATCTTAAATATCAACCTCTAAAATTTAAATAGATCAGAGAAACAAATCATAGAATCATAAAAGTAAGAGGATGTTTAGAAGATATCCCTTCCAGTAGACTTAATCTCTTTGTCTCAGACTAGGGCTCTGCTTCGGAAGCCACAGAGATGAGGCACAGGAGAAAGAGAGACCTAATAGACGTGCCGTCTGGACTGGCATTCTGTGTAAAACTTCTTTAAAAGCAATCTCAGTGCTCACTTCGGCAGCACATATACTAAAATCAAAATAATACAGAGAAGATTAGCATGTACCCTGTACAAGGATGGCACACGAGTTCATGAAGCATTTCATATTTTTAAACAATCTGATCATTTCTCAGCTTTTTGGCTAAAATCTGATAAAATCTCATATAATCTAATAAAATCACCACTTGGAAACTGGAAAAAAAAAAAAGTAGTTTCATGGCACTCAGAGGAAAAACAAACAAAATAACACCAATCAGTTCAATGTCCCATTTCATAAATGAGAAAACAAAGGCCCAATGTGACATGGAGGGTTAGTGACAGAAAAAGAAGAGACCCACTGCCCTGACTCCCAGTCCAGTACTTGTCCCATTATTTCTCCCTAAGGATCAAAATCACTCAACAAACAGGGTATGACATAATAATTTAGCTATCTTACATGTTAAAAGTTAAATCCACAGCACATGATTGTAGCAACTGGATTAAAAAATCATTATGAATTTTAAGTCTTGTCAAATCACTTTGGAATGCAGCTATATATAAGCAAAGAGATAAAATTCATATTACAAATCATAACCAAAGGAAAATTTTATTTTCACTAGCACCATCTCCCTTCTCCTTTCGTATAAAATCACTCAAATAAAATATTTAAGGCTCCTAGATATTCCAAAAAATATGCGAAATTAGAAAATGATCATGTATATCTTTGTTATAATAAAATACAATATGAATATTTGGACCCAGTCATGATGCGAACAAAAATCTAAATTCTATTGTAATTCTATTTCATTGTAAATTCTACTAACTAGCTGCTAATGTTGTTAGAGTTAAT
>NW_012147864.1:2569555-2571516 GCF_000956105.1 Propithecus coquereli
ACTATTAAGAGGAGCAACAGATACAGTTTTTCTAGGTGACATGTAATTTAATCTTCACAATTTAGAATTCTAAACTATTCAGTGTTATAGACATATCCATTAAACTCAAAGAGTAAGTTGTATTTTAAACCCTTTCTTTTGAAATCTGAGAAATCTTCCATTTCATATACTACTTTCTACACTTATAAATGGGCCTTCCACTTTTCCATGTACTAATTACTATACAGTATTAAAAGAGAAAAGCACATATCCACAAAGAATTCAAATCAAAATTAACCAAATGTGTTTATAAAAGAAAAAATTGGATTTATCAATTCATAAATTGATTTTGCTACTTCTTTTACATTTCAATAGAATATTTTATATAATCAGCTAGATTTTTAAAGATGGAATTCATAGATTATGCTTTTCAGCACTAGACTCTTATAAAATCTACGAGCAGATGCTTTATCAAATTAATGTTACTAAAATAAAATGAAGTACAATAAAACATTATATTGACAATTCATATTATTACACAAATGAAAACAAAGCCCAATTTCATCTTCTTACATAATGATTATGCTTATAGCTCATTTCATATTTCAAATTTCAGTGGTTATAGAAATGAAGTCAATAAAACATTTTTTTAAAGTGACGTAAAAACAGTATCATCTGTACCACAACAAATAACCACAAAATGGTTTATCGACTTTTAATTGGCTCATTTCAAATATACAAAAAGCAAGCACATAGTATAATGAACCACCATGTCTGTATCACCCAGCCCAACAACGGCAAATTCATGGCCACTGCTGCCCCAACCTGAACGCATGCACTACCCCACCCCCCCATTATCTTAAACCAAATCCAAAACAGGTAAAACCAATATTACAAAGTGATTTGATTTTATTACAGGACTATGTTTATGAAAGAGAAACACATTTGTAGAAAATGGAAAATATGAATTTTTGTGCTATTATTCAAGCTACCTGTTTCAATGTTTTTAGTATGCTAAATTTTATAGCCAAGAAAAACTTTCTTAGTGACTGACAAGTAAATGGCTTCAAAAGGAGAAAATTCTCTCAAGCAAAATGAGTATCTGATAGCATGTATTTGGTCATCAATTCCCCATACATATCTTTTACACATGAGGGGCCACTGAGAAAGAATATTCCCTCTTTTCCAGCTCCCACTGGTTGGGATTGTTCACCTTCCACCAACAATCCCTTATCGCCCCATCCCAACCCTCAAGCAGCTGCTCCTTCAGACTAGGCCCTATCCTTGCTACCAGGCGGGTCACAGGAGGAGAGTAAAGAAAGGAATAGATTTCTCCAACCAGACCTCTCACTTAACCCCCTGTGCCCCACCACCACTCATCCTGCAGGTTCAAAGGTAACACATCCAACCCCCATCCCCACTCTTCAACCTTCTCTCTCCTCCTCACGTCTTCTCTTCTTCATCCTAGAACTCAAATCCTAGTTCCCCTAAGAAATATAGGAAAAGCTTATGATTATTCATCTGAAGATATAGATAGACATTATCTCCCATAAATACAAAGTCTCTGTGTTAGCATCCACAGAATCTGAGCAAAAGAGAACTATGGGAAGCAGGTTGAGGAGCTAATCCCCTTCAATCTGTTTCTACTGGGTAACTGAAGGTTCTCATTGCCCTACCAGCTTCCATAGGTTCAAGGACAACAGCATCTACAAAGCCATTGTAGCCAGTTCAGATTCAACTTACAAAATATTCAGGAAGACATTACTTACAGCACTACAGGATGGCGGAGGATATCAATACAATTGTACCGAATACATATTCACTTAAGTACTCAAGTTTCAACACACTGTGAGTTAAGTATGCTTTTAGGAGCTGGTCTGAGAACCTACCTACCACATATTATGGTTTCTATGGAAAAATATGATTTGCATTTTAAAAAATCAGCTTCTCTCCTCTCAGCATCTTCAATTCATATCACCTAA
>NW_012147864.1:2572356-2595506 GCF_000956105.1 Propithecus coquereli
ATTAATATTATTAGTGTTGTTAAAGTAGGTACTTTTTGGACAATGAACAAAGATAGGATACAGATACTGGGTACAGATTGTCCTTCTCACCTAAATATGAGAATAAATAAGAAGGGAGAAAAGAAATCCACTTTCCTCCATATCCAGAGACACATTTCTATCCACTTCCCAGCGCCGAGGGCAAAAGTAAACACGTGAGAAAAGGATATGCGCAGAACATCATGCAGAGTTCCGCGCGAACCTCCTTTCAGGAGGCCTGAGGAGGTAAAAAGTCAACCCTGAAACACAGCTACCCCTTCAACTCGGTGCAGCACATACCGTCCCCAAACCCAAGTACGTTTACTGCCTGTCTATTGTGTGCTGAGCAGATAAATATCTAAGTGACAGTCAAATTTTATATTTGTTTACTGTTTAGCTAGCCATTAGAAGGAACTCATATAGTGTTTGTTTAATTAACCCAAATGTATTCAATTTCTGTGCCAAAATGTAGTTAGGGATTTTCTCTAATATACGAGAACTTTAAGCATTAAAAAAATCAGATTTTAGTGTAAAAATATTAAGGCAGAAGGGTGTCACTTAATGGTTTCAAAATATATCTACAATCATCAATTTTAACAATTTATAAATTTCATATGCTAAAACGTTAAAATTGTTGTTTAAAAAATATTAATTCTTAATGCACCTGACAAAGCATATCTACTTACACCAAGCATAACTAGACTCTAGCTAAGGTTTATAGTTATGAATAATTCAGAGAGGGGAAAAATGACAAATGCTGCTGAAATCAACTTAAGAAAGAAATAGTTTTCAGTGAAAGAAAAAAATCCACTGCCAGAGCCACACATCTGTGTGAAGCACACTGGAAAAGCCAGCTCTCTCCTCGGGAGTGAGAATTAAAAACAGATCACTGCGGCCTGGGGAAAGGAAGCCCCTTGAAAAATGACACCCCAATGACTCCTCACCAGTGTGGACATTTTCCTGGTGCCTTTTCAGGGCATCCTTGCTCTTCAGCCTCTTCCCGCAGCTGCCGGCCTTGCACACGAACCTGGCATCCCCCCGGCAAGTCTCCTGATGCTGCTCAAAACTACAAGACAACCGGCAAGGGGAACAGGGAGAAGAAATGGTGAAGACATACCTACAAAATTCAAACCTCGCAGCAAGCTTTGGTAATACATGCTCCCTGTAGAGTCTCGGGATCATTCCATGCATTACCTCTGCAGGTAAGAGGAAAAGCCTTTAAATTCTGAAGCCATGTGATACTGAATGACTAATAAGCATGAAAGCATGCATGCAAAAAATGACCCACAGCCATACGACAGTCATCTGATAACTCAGACACAAAACCTCAATGCTGAACTGAAGGAAGAATTGCAAACAGAGCACTGAAAACCTCGCGAAGAATTCTTCAGACTGCTTTTCGCTGTGCACTGAAGAACACTAAGGGGAAATAGGAAAAAAAAGAGAGAGAGAAACAAAAACTGGAAATCTAAGACAAAAATGTATAAGAATATGCCAACTCTGAATAAAGTCACATTCATAATCCCTCTTTTCATTCTGTCTTTTTCACCTTTTAAAAATTTTAGTAGTACCTTATTTAACTATAAGTCCCAGCTTGGCAAAGGTTAAGTTTTGTATAAATATACAACACTAACTGCAATAAAAGCTGACTAGAATGCAACTTAAAGACTATTTAAAAGTATATAGCCCTTGTTTTTTTAAGAACCTGTAAAAGAATCTCTAAATATGTAACCTATTGCTATTATAAAAGTTTTGATGTTTTAAACATTAAGCTGAAGTTTTAAGCAGAAATTTTTCATCTCAAATTTTATAAGTAAAAGCTCATACATATAATACATGGAAATAATCTTAATATGAAATATAGCATATTTCAAATTTTACTTTAATGAAACAAAAAAACATAACATTAAACCTATGTTAAAGATTTCTTGCTCATATGTAACGTGACATTCTGTTAAAAAAAAATAGAAGTTTGGAAAAAGAAAGTAAATGAGGGGAAGGGAATACATAAGAGAAGAGAGAAAGATGCATATTGATGGCGTGGGATAATGTCATTTATATGACTTTCATATTGGAATTAACTGGTTTCAAAAAAATGATAGTCTACAGTGGCATTGAATATATAAACATGCTTTTAAATTACTTAAATTCAATTATCTAATTAAAATAAAAAACCTGTAGTATAATAAAAATAACATTTTACAAACACATGTACCCACTTTCTCACATTTAATAATTCATGATCCTATAAAATATTTAAATAAAAGGATAAATTTTATATTGTAATTACAAATTGTTAAAATAATAAAGGCACAGAGTAATGCATGGGATCATTAATTCATCATGTTGTCATATCCTGTATCTATTCATCTTTAAATTATTCCTCCAAAGTTGCTGTCAAATAAACAGTGCTTCCCAAAATGTCCACAAATTCTTTATACTCTGAACTCTCTCCATTTCTTAAACTTTTCTTTAACAGATTCCAGAGGAAATATAAAACTTAGACAACTAAAACTTGATCTGTCACCCCAAAAGATTAGCTAAATTAAGTATATCTGAATTTCAGATTAAACCAATAAGCTTGATACTTAACGGCAAGCTATTAAATGAACAAAGATTAATTAGCACAAACAATATGTACTTGTTAGAATTGATGACCAGAATATTTCCAATATCAACATACATGAGTTAATGACAATGATAATGTAAAAGGCTTAATTTCTCTGTCACTCAAACACACACAAACATATGTGCACACACATACACGTGCACACACATGGGTTAGAAACTATAAGTCAAGCCAAATGAAGTAGTTTAATAAAGTGTTAGCTTATAATATTACAGACATTCTTTAATATACGCACTGTCTTTGCAAAGCCTGCTTAACTGGGAATTTCTTCCCACAGTTCTTGCACTTAAATTCTTTCTCCTCTGTGGGCTTGTGGTGCAACGTCTGAAGGTGCTCAGCAAGAATGTCCTCACTGGTAAAACTTGACTCGCAATGAGGACAGGCACAGTCCTCTTTACTGCCAGGGTGATCTGCACATTCATAAGGAAAGACATTTGCTCACAGCCAAGAACTGCTCAGTTTCACTCTCATTTTAAAATCAAAATTAATGTGCTTAATGGTACCACATACATAAATTCTTATTATCTCTGTGAATGTTAATAGTATTGTCCAGAAAACAGGAAGTGTTACTAGAGAGAAATACATTATTTTTTAAGTATTTTTACTTGTGTTTTCACCAAATTAATACAAAATCAAATTCAATATTTAACTTATTCTATAATGTTAACTTCCCAGAGTTATTAACAAATGTTAAAATACAAAACCAAAGTTTTCCCTGCAATGGGTCATTTTTAGCTCACCTTACCCTTCACAAGGAGAAAAATCCAAGCAAGCCATACTATGTTGAATTATCAAGGAGAAACCCACACATAAGTGAAAAAAAATCAAGGTCATAAAAACAACCTTGGTTACAACAGGTATAGTGAGTGAGACTCTACCGTCCCATGTGGACTGATAAACTTCTGCCTAAATTTCTCAGAATGCTATGTAAATTACACACATTTTTTTCTGATTATCAAATAAAATTAGATTTAGAAAACACAGAAAATATGAAGAAAATTAAAAACAACACTAATCCCATCTTGAAGAGACAACTGCTATACTATATTTCCAAGCCTGACTTATCTTTAGGGCATATATATTATATGCAATCTAGGAACAGGTACATTTACGATCATTCTAAATATGCAATTTTACATGTTGCTCTTTTTTTCCCATTTATCATCTTTTCAAGTCAAATGTTTTGGGTTCTTTTTTTTAAACTTAAAGTACCATAATTTATTTAACTAAACTTTACATTGTTAGACATTTGGGTGGCTCCTTTGCTTCTTTTGCTGAGTTTTTGTTTAGTCTCTTTGCTTTTCTAAACAAGACACTAAGAATTCTAAAATCAAAATACCAACAAAGTTAAGTACTTGGTTCATACATTTAAAAAAAATTTTGTTTTGGTTTCTATTGGTTTTTTTATAAAGATAATGAAAACTGACATTTTCATAGCTAAACCAGAAAGCAGGTCAGTAATAGATAAGTAGGAGACTTATTTTGAAATCAAAATAATGGACATAATAATAACTAGCCCTGGGGTAACAGAAAATAAATTCAGGGAAAGTCATAAATCAATACGTGGGAGGCATACATTGGTTTGGCCCGAAAAGGTGGGCTATCTCAAAGCAGGGGGGCTTACAGGTTATAGGTGGGTTTAAAGATTCTTTGATTTGCAATTAGCTAAAGACATGAAGCTTTGTCTAAAGGCTTGGAATGTTTTAAGATAACAAGGTCTGTTAATCAGAGACAAGCCACCAGACACATTTGTTGTGTAAATTGAGAATCTACAGGTTTGTCTTGCATACCCTTAGGCCTGTTAATGGGTTACAAAGGATGTCTCCAGGAAGGGTCAGGGGCATGATGAGGCATGTCTGACCTCCCTCCTCATGGCAGGCAACTTAGTTTAAGGATATCCCCGTGGCCAAGAGGAGGTCCATTCAGTCAGTTGGTGGGGGTTGAGCCTTAAGATTTTATTTTAGTTCACACTCAGCTGATGAGTACAGTTAGAATAGAAAATTCACGTGGAAAGCATTACTACCACTGTGACTAATGAAACCAGTGTCACTTCTGAAGTGGCTTTGCTATACAGAATGGAAAAATGCTATACAGTAAGTATCAGCCTGCTATGGTTTAAAAGTTCATGTATCCCCAAAATTCATGTTGAAACCTAATTTCCAGTGGAATAGTATTAAGAGGTGGGCCTTTAGGAGGGGATTAGGTTATGAGTGTTCTGTCCTCATGGGTGGGATTAGTGCCCTTATAAAAAAGGGAGCTCGTATGCCCCTTCTTTCACATGAGGACACAGCTACAAAGTGACATCTAATGAGCAATAGGCCCTCCCCAGACACCAAACCTGCTGGCACCTTGATCTCGGACTTTCCGGGCTCCAGGACTATGAGCGATAAATTTCTGTTGCTTACAAAGTATTCAGCCTAAGGTATTTGATGATAATGGCCCAAATGGACTAAGATACAGCCTATTACAAAATGTGAATACCTAGAACAGCATTCATATAACCCCCTCAAACTTCCCTCAGGAGTAAAACACAGCATAATAGAAATGAGTCCCAATAATTAATTATTCCCCAGAAGTTGACAAGCAGTGACATCTATCTCCTGGATTGTAGGACTGATTTAGTTGGCTCTGACTATGGTCACTGACTATGGTCACTGGTTTTGGTCATCAAACTAGGAAAACCGAGCAATCCCACAGGCCTATGATAAGAATAGGAAGAGATTCCCAGAAGCTCCAGATTCCCAAAAGATCTCAAACAAGAGATCAACCCAGAACCTACCTCCAGGAATCAATGCCCGAGGATCCAGCAGGGCCTTCCTGTGCACCTGACCTCACCTTTTCCCACGTGCAGAAGAGAAAGTAATGTCTCAGGGAATTAGCGACTTGCCCAGTGTTTCAAGACTGGTAAGTGGCAGAGCAATGGCAAGAGTACAAAAATCCTCACTACTTGTTACCCCAATGTACCAGCAAGAGCAGCGAGAGCCAGGAGCTGCCCCAACAATGCTGCGTGCCCCTGACCTTGGCAGTTCTGCAGGGCACACCCATCACCCACCCCCAGCGTTCTTTTCCTACTGTAAGAAAGATGAGCCCACACAGCTGGATACCCTCTGAGAATAGTTTTGACAAAAACTCACTCTGAGACCACCATATTACAATGCAACTATAATTCAACCACAGTTCAAACTACATTGCTTCTACAACCTTTGTTCTCTCAGATCACCAATGAAAGATGTAATACCTTTTCTGCCAGCTGTAGATTCAGAATTTTCAGCTTCCCCTTCTTTGATGACTGTCAGAATGTGCTGGTCTTCCTCATCAGCCTCCATGTCGCTGTCCAGGTAACCAATCAGAAGTTCTGTGTCTGTTTCTATGTCTTCAACTGCCAAATAGAAAATGTTTTCCCCTTCCTGAAACAAAATTTTTTAAAAAGCTGAACGATTCATTTGTTTCTGATAGTGATTATGAAATCATTTTAAGATACTCTGAGTATCATGTGCCCATGAAAAATTACTATTACACTTTTTTTATATCTCCAATTAATCTGGATGCTGAAAAAGGAAAGTGGCAATATTGTCACCTGGCAAATAAAATACAAATATATGAGAAAATAGTGGCATTTATATGTATACACATATGAAATATGGATAATTATGTCAAATTTTTAAGTAAATTTTGCATCATTAATTGGCCTTATACAAATAACACCTTGTGGAGGCCTATAAATGCAGTTTGTCAAGCAATGGTGTCATTTATAAATCCAGACAGAAAGCAATGAGCTAGCAATGATTTTATTATGATTTACATTAAATGCAAAACTGAAAGAAAAAAAATTTTTCAAGTTTCAGAGGAATTGCAAACAAATCCTTTCCCTGAAAGAATGTACAAAAAGCTGTATCAAAAAAATAGAAAAAAAGACTAGCCATCTGGTGAGTTCAAGGTGTTGACTAAGCTGTCACATGTACCTCACCTTTTTTGCCTCCTAAATACCACCGAAATGAGAGATGAGAAGGGAAAAAAAACAAAAACACCAGATCCACCATCAACATATCAAAACTTTTTAGAAAATCATAGAAGACGTGGTTGAAATGATAGATAACCAATGCAGAGGAAACCTCAACCAATCACAGACACAGAAGAGGAATGTTGAGAAGAAGAACCACCTTTCCAAGGAAATCGCAGAGAAACTTCACACTTGGAATCAACTGGCATAAAAAGCCCCACTGGGCCTTGGGCCAATCACCAGGGAAGCCAGAACTGAAGCTGCCAGGCTGGGCAACCCGGGACAAAGTACCAGACTTGCTTTCCTTTACATCTCCAAGGGTTTGTTCCAGGAAGGTTCCTGGTTGGGCTGTGGAAGATAAAGGGAAGCAAACCACAGCCTGGATTTACTGAAGCTTCGTGCTGGGCTTAGAAAATATGCTCCACCCACGAGTGAAACTCAAAAAGTCTTCTTTCCTCTGGCAGTGTCCCAGATTTAGGCTACAGAGGAGGAGAGCACAAAGGGGAAGAGGCAAGAGAGGGAGGAAGAGGCATGTGTAATGGATGTACAGGTGTGCATGCATGTACGCACACAGACCGCGCATGAAAACTGGAAAGGTGTGCATCAAATTGTTTACACAGTCATCACTGTCAATGGAAAAGAAGCCAAAGTCTGCAAAATAATTTTAAAGAGATTTATTCTGAGCCAAATTTGAGGACCATGACCCGGAGTCACACCCAAGAAGCCCTCAGCAAGTGGATTCAGCGTGGCTGGGTTACAGTTTGGTTTTATATATTTCAGGGAGACAGGGCTTACAGGTAAAGTCATAAATCAATACGTGGAAGGCATGCATTGGTTTGGTCCCCAAAGGTGGGACATCTCCAAGGGGGGGAAGGGGCTTACAGGTTACAGGTGGGTTTAAAGATTCTTTGACTTGTAATTGGTTAAATACATGAAGCTTTGTCTAAAGGCTTGAAATGTTTTATGATAAGGAGCTGTTAATCAGAGACAAGCCAACAGGCATACATTTGTTGTGTAAATTGAGGATATTCAAGTTTGTCTTGCATACCCTTATGCCTATTAATAGGTTACAAAGGATGCCCCCAAGAAGAGAGGGGGGCTTGATGAGGCATGTCTGACCTCCCTCCTCCTGGCAGGCAATTTAGTTTAACGATATCCCCTTGGCCACAAGGGGGTCCATTCAGTCAGCCTGTGAGGGGTGAGCCTTAAGATTTTATTTTAGTTCACATCACTCTGAGGTTGGGAGAGTATGAGGGAAATGGCATTTGTACAGGAAACAGGTTTCTTAGCCCAAACTAAGATGGCTGCCGCAGTGTTTTTCCGGCCCCGCCCCGAAGCCAGCCTTCCGGGCAGGCATGAGTCAGCAGTCACGTAACCGAGGTGTCATCTCCTGTGTGAACCCATGTGATCGAGCTTTCCCGCGACACGTTGCCACTATTGTTCTGAGCCATATATAAGCAGTCGCCATGTTTTCGGCCATGTTTCTCACCACTGCTGTATCCCCCCTCCCACAATAAAGAGCACGTCTCACCTGCCCGCTGACACTCACCTTTTCTTCCAATGTCCAAAGCCTGCGCCAGAGCACAAGCTAGCCACAGAGCTTCCTCCTCACACTTGGCAGTAGTCTGGCAGGATCCGGAGGGGTAAGTGTCCCCTCCACCCCAGTAGGGGAGGACATGTGGCCTCCTACGGGCTTGTGGCAGCCAGTGGCAGCCGTCCTCATGTCCTCATGTCGTGGGCCCCTTCTACGGGGTGAGAGCATGTGGAATGTACCCCTGCTGCCCTGGAAAAGGCCTTGAAGGCCTTGGAAGAGTCGCTGCAGCCTGGGGAGCGAGCAGCGCTGGTCGGGTGGGCTGGTTCTTCCTCACAGCCCTCCGGGAGCAGCATGAGGACACCCTGCGGCGGGAAGCCCAGGTAGGGGAGTTACAAGAGACAGAGGAAAATGTGGAAGTCCACCTGCAGGAGTTGGAGAAAGAATTAAGGAGCAGTCCGACCTTGGACGCTGACGAAACCGCAAGTGTGCAGGAGACTGAGGGCGAGGCGCCTCTGCAGAGAGCCCGCCTAATCGGAAAGCAGAGAGTGGAGCATGCGCAGCCCATGGGGGGCGGGGTGGCGCAGGCGCCCTACAGTAACGGAGCATCTCTCCCACTCTGCCCACACCCTCAGGGAGCTGAGGAAACAGAGCAGACGGCGTCCTGGGGAAACCCTGCTTGCCTGTGCTTATGGGATGAAGGGAGGGACAGCGTCCTGTGCTCCCCAAGGGAGATGGAGCAATTGGCATCCGTGACTATACGTCCTTTCCTGCGGCAGAGGCTACCGACATGTGGTCCCCGTGGCGAGGGCGCCTGCTCCTTGCTTGAATGGTTCATGGCTGCCGCCCGCACAGTATGGGATGACGCCGGAGAACTACCCGAAACTGTGCGTATGTGGACTTCATACAGGGACTTAAATCAGATTCTTCAGGAGTTGGGAAGGCGCCAAGCTATTTTTACAATAGCTACCTGGTGGAGCTGACGCGGGGCGCTTCACTACACGCATGCGCGACCTAATCTCAGCCGTGGCTCCCCGGGTTCTGTGGCTGGCTGGCAGCTGTGCTCACCCGCTATGTGGGGAAGCGGATACGTGAGGTCACCACTGCCGCGGCAGCACTGGGAGATGCCAAAGAGTAGAAAGTGGGGAAGGGACGAGTGCATATGCTACAAGGAGCCACAAGGGCCCACGAGCTCAGGGCCCCCTGCAGAAGAAAGCAGTACAGGGGCCCAGAAGGTGTCTCAAACCCACATGTGGCTACACCTCCTACTAGCAGGAGTAGATAAAGAAAAGACAGATAAACAGCCTAACGAGGCATTGCTGGCTGTGTGGAATCAGCTGGCTCCCCACCAGCGGTTCATGAAAGCACCCAAAAGGTGGGGAGCTGAGACGCCCGCCAGAGAGACCCGGAAGGTGCAGCTGTAGGATTTTATGGCTGAAACCCCCCTCTTTAATATAGACTAGGGGTGAGGCCAAGGCACCTGCTTAGAGGAGATCCCGGATGACCGGAGGCCACATGTGGAACTTGCTATTCATTGGTCCCCTATGAATGTGCAGCGGGTTTTGGCCTTGGTGGACACGGGAGCTGACTGCTCCCTAATCTATGGAAACCCTGAGCGGTTTGCTGGGCAGACAGCCTACATAGATGGTGGGCAAACTGCCGAAGTTAAGCAAGTGACTATTCCACTGGGGGTAGGGCATTTGGTCCCCAGGCCTAACAATGCGTATGTGTCCCCCGTGAAGGAATATATTCTGGGTGTTGACATTCTGCATGGCCTAACCCCAACCACCTCTGCAGGTGGCCACCCCCATCACCTGCCGCAGGTTCTGCCTACACCTCATTGTGTGGTACACATCCGACAGTATCGTTTGCCCGGCGGTGGGGGGAACACAAAGAAATTTCACAAACCATATTGCAGCTGGAAAAGGCAAGCATAGTGTACCCCGCTCACAGTCCATTCAACTCTCCTGTTTGGCCAGTTAAGAAACCAGATGGAACTTGGGGAATGACAGTAGACTACCAGGAGCTGAATAAAGTGACTCCCCCACTGCATGCCGCAGTACCGTCTATACTGGATCTGATGGATCAACTGACTTCGGTGCTTGGACAGTACCACTACGTAGTGAACCTGGCCAATGCCTTTCTCTCCATAGACGTAGCTATGGACAGTCAAGGCCAGTTTGCCTTCATGTGGGGAGGACAACAGTGGACGTCTGTGGTGTTACCACAAAGTTACCTCCACAGCCCAACCATACGTCATGGTTTGGTGGCACAGGATTTGGCCACATGGAGTCAGCCATTCTCAGTGTTTTTGTTTCATTATATTCATGATATAATGTTAACCTCTGATTCCCTTATGGATCTAGAAGAAGCCACCACCAGTCTTCGAACCTCATTGGAACAATGGGGTTGGGCGGGGAACGGCTCCAAGATCCAGGGACCTGGCTTGTCAGTCAGATTCTCGGGTGCTGTCTGGCCAGGTAAGGCAAAAGCAATCCCCGAGGTGGTTATAGATAAGATAAGATTCAAGCCTTCCACAGAGTCACTACAGTAATGCAATTACAAGTGTTTGTGGGGCTTTTGGGGTACTGGCGTATATTCATTCCCCACTTGCCGCAATTGTTACAGCCATTGCATTCATTGTGTAAAAAGGGGCCACAGTGGGACTGGTCCCTGGAGCCAGAGGCCTCTTTTATGGCAGCCAAGAGGGCTGTTGCACAGGCCCAGATGCTACAACTAGTAGACCGCTCACAGCCGTTTGACCTCAATGTGACAGTTGACTCAAGCAGGATGGGCTGGGGTTTGTGGCAACGTCAGCATAAGCCGCGGGTCCCTATTGGGTTTTGGTCCCAGACTTGGAAGAGCCCTCAAGAGCTCTATTCCTTGGTGGAAAAGCAGCTGGCGGCTGTGTATGCCGCCCTTCAGGCCTGTGAAGCCATAACTGGGCAGTCTAAAGTGCTAGTATGCACCACATATCCCATAGCAGCAGGGCTGAGGTCATGGAGAACCAGCTCATGACCAGGGGTAGCCCAGACACCCACTCTGGCGAGGTGGGGAGCTTACTTGGAGCAACAAGCAGAGTTCCAGCCCTTTGACTGCAGAGTTGCAGACAGTACTGGTTCTTGTTGAATTTGTGTCTAAAGCTGACCCTCAGACCACGGTAATACCTAGGGAAGAGAGCCTGTACCTTGAAGGACAGAGGCATGGCATACTGACAGATACAGCCCTTAGCCCAGTAGCCACGACTTATGTTGATATCACTTATGTTGATAATATATGGTAAACAGTCCCAGGGAAGACATGTCTGCAAATCTGTTCTTAAGAACATGACATGTAACACTCTATTTCTGAAATTTTCAAATAATTCAAAATTTCAACTGTAAATAGCATAATACTGATTTTAACAAATAGTCTCTCAAAAAATCAGAAATTTTTAAAAGCCTGCAAAACACTAATTAGTTCAAATATTTTTTTCAAATACTATATATACATTTTTTCTTTTAGTGTAACAAAATTAACATTCAATAAGAATCACTCATTTCTTATGGAGCTTAAGAATGTTTAGGTTCATTTTAAGCTACATCTTTCACATTTAGGATTTTCCAGTCATAGCTGGAAACTTTCCAGAAGTCTGAACATACAGTTCAAATGATTATTTTGAAAAGTGTGCATGTGGGAAAAACTGTTTGCTTACTAGATCCTTCTTTGATAATTCAGATACTTAAATCATTTCCAAAGCAAATTTTACAAAATCAAATAAATTGCAAAACTAGAAATGCAATCAAGTCTTCAAGAAGGAGTTTCAATCCTCTGCCAAAACAGACCTCAACTTTGTAATCCCTTGTTCAAAAAAGTTGGACCAAGTATTGATGTTTTCCACCAAGCAAGCCACATAGCCACAAACGTTTCTCATTTATTCCACTCCTGGGACATACAGCTCAAATAAAAAATTTCCTGAATACCCCAAATTTCAGATGCAATTTGGAATGCAAGAGATTCATAATGTTATGCAGGAAACATTATGATTTTCTCTTACCGACTCAGTGTTTCTGGAATGCAATCCTCAGGAGATCATTCCCACCATTAGAAGGCTGACATTTCTTTCAGCCATGTGACCCAACTATTATGCTCTCTGCCCTAGCTCAGATGTGACTGTGAACCCTCAGCAATCTGCTGCACTAGCTACTGTTCAAATACCAGAGGTGTTACCTCAAGGGAGCTGGCACAGATCCCTATTGGTAACAGTGTACTCAAACCGCCCCCCCCATTAAGAAAGTGTAAAAAAGAATTAAAAGAAATTAAAGCCACTGTCATTGCTTCTGCACCAAAAACCTTTCACAGGGGCCTCTGAACAAACTAAGATCCTAATTAAATTCAAGCGTGAAATTTCACAGAGCCTCTAGTTACGTAAGTCCTATTCTAATTCCATCCCTACCTTACCCTCGTTAAGTCATTGAGAATGTCTCTGAGTAAGTACCAAAGTTGCAACTTTCATTTTCTGTAAATTTGCTATTCTCTTTCAAAGAAAAAAACAGTTGAAATAAAGGAAGAAAAGTACTGTATTGAATGCACCAAATGAACATGAAAATTCTGTAAGTCCTCAGAAAATGTGATCACTAAAAATGAGAGAAGTGTGAGTGCCTACAACATGGTAAAAGACAGGGCACAGTGGAGCAGCAAATGTGGACAGCAAAAGATAAACACCTGTTGATGTACTGACAGTTTTTCATTCACTAAACATGTCATTATAAGCAAGATGTACAGTGAAGGGGACTCTTCAACAGGGATTATCTGAGGGAGTCTGAGGCAAAACTCAAAGCTAAGCACATAATACCTTGAAAGTTTAGGCAAAAGAAGAGAGATACTGATTCTATACATGTAATAGGCAATAGGAAGAAGTTTCTGAAACTAGAGGAATTTGAGGAAAGCTTAAAATCATTATTTAAACATAAACAAAAAAAATCTATTTTAAATAACCCTCTTTACAAACAATGATGGAAAACCTACCAAAACAATGGGTTTGCTTAAAATAAATTCATGGTTCTATAGGCAATTTTGATAACAGTAATACTGACAATTAAACTGAGTCTGTAAATTAAAATCATGACATAACCAAAGAACCCATGGGATGAGTTTGCCTCAGGAAGCCATGAAAAAAATACAAAAATAATTGGAAATAATGTCTACATGTAAAAAAAAAAAAAACAGCTTAAATATGTGGTTGGATGAATAATAATGAAAGATCTGAAAAGTAGCTTGAATATCTCTAGCTGCAAAGGTCCTATTTTCCGCCCCACCTCAGCTGTTTGAGAGAAGTCATCGTGCACGTATCAGTACAAACAGACAGTAACCACACTGATCATTTAATACTTATTTGTACTGAAAAAACATTAGTTAGATTAGGAAACAGAATATTCTAGATGACTGTGTTTTCTGAATACTTTAAAACTTAATTCTTGCATTGTTCCTCATGTCACTATTGATTTTATACTCAGAATTGAATGAAATCAGTATAATACTCAACAAATTATCAAACTATTAAGAATTTCTACAAATAAATGACCAGATGCATATGAAGCTTCTAGAACAGGACACATGGTAGATATTCCAATACTGTTAGTTCCTCATTCTTTTCCCTTCCCTTCTTGCTTCTGCCAACCATAGCTTTACTCCCTGATCTGCAATTTAGGATTCAAGAGGCTGAGCTTTCTCATTTGATCAGTAAATTCTTTGCCAGAACTCAACGTTTCCTTATGCTCTTAGTCAACTGATCAATGCATTTTAATTATTGGGTCACTCTAAAAACTGAATCTTTTTCCCTTCTTACCTTAAGTTCCACTGAAGGATCACCTAAGTTCAACCATGGTTTGTATCAGAGCCTAACGTTTTGTGCAGCAGTACACTAGGACACAGGCAGACAGAATTCAATAAAACATGGTTCCCACCAGTCAACCTGACTGGGCCCCAGGGTGCCAGATAGTTGGTCTAACATTATTCCAGGTATTTCTGTGAGAGTGTTTTTGGATGAGATTAATATCTAAATCTGGGGAATGGAATAAACTACATCACCCTCCATCATGTGGGTGGGCTTCATCCAATATATTAAAGGCCAGAATAGGACAAAGGGCTGACCCACCTTCAAGTAAGAGAGAATCACCCTGCCTGGTAGCCTTACAAGTGGAACGCCGGCTCCTCCTGCCCTTCAGGCCTTCGGACTTAAACTGGTATATCAGCTCTGTCAATTTGGGGCTCAATAGCCTCCATGATCATATGAGCCAATTTTATATATTTATTGCATAAATATTATTACATATATATTTTTATTACATATATATCTATTACACACACACATATACATATATATATGTATCTCCCCTATTGGTTCTATTTCTCTGAAAAGCCCCTGACTAACACCATAACACAGAGTATAGTACTAAGAACCAAATTAACTTTCAAACCAAAAATAATATCAATAAACATTCACAGAATGAAATAAAAGTACTTGAAATCAAGATCTGCCAAGGTCAACATCAGACTATGAAATTCATTCCCTCAAGAATTCTCATGAAGTGAGCGACCTGGTGTTAGTTTACAATGAGGCTCGCCCTTTCCTGCACATGCTGACTAGATGAGATTTCTCTGCTTTTATGAGGCAGTTACTGTTATTTGAAGCAGGTCATTGGGAAATAAATTTAAAACAGGGAGTAGAGTTATATATTAATTCATTCCCCCTCACAGTGCATAGTACAAAGAAGCAAATAAGCTCACCTGAATGGCAGCCAAGTTCTTCTGCTCCTGAGACGGTGCCTCATGAACAAAACGAAGCCAGTTGGAGTGCCGTGGGTTGGTAGCATCCAAAATGTACAAAACTTCTCCCTTACTCCCACGAACCTGAAACATAAAAGTCCCGGAGTTTACATCTGAAGGCAGTATAAGCCATACTAAACATATCAAGGATAGGACATATTTTTTTCATAAGTACATACCTTTTCTATTGACAGGTGTTACATGCCAGATTAACATGCATTCTTCCTTTAAACATATGTACAAATAGAGCCTAGTATTTCATGTGGCAAATATATAGATGACTCACAATTGCAATCACCTCTCAGAAATATAGCTGTTCTCTAGGCAGAATTATTTCTCTCTGTACGTATATTTTAATATATGTGTTGCAATCTTAATTGTTCAGGAGATAAATCATAATTGCAACCCTTCTCCTTTTCTCCATAGAGGAGGCTAGTGCTGCTTGTTTCTCAATTGTGGGGGGTGGAAGTAGAGCAATTATTAACACTTCGGTTTCTCTCCTCACCTGCTTACTGAATCATCTTCATAAAGGGAAAACTTGCTAATCTAACCAGTGGGAATCTGACATCCAATGGGATACAATTTCACATTCTTTACTAATAGATGAATGAAACAGTTCCATTTTGTCTTTTCATGGCTTGTTCATGGACTGCTGAAAACAGCGGGCTCTCTCTTTTTGGTCTTAGGCCATAAGACTTCACTGGTCAGACTTTACATTCAACTGCAGGGAGGGGTAACTGCCAAAGGAACAGGTAGTCCATTGGACATTCCTGAATCCAAGTAACTTCTCTAAAACCCCTGCATTATGGGTTACTGGGCACTTGCCCAGTTTTATAAAACATATATACTAATTTAGAAGCCCCAGTGGTTAGCATGCAGTACTTATACAACATATATACCAATTTCCATTCAACTTTCATTTCATGTTTATATTTAGGTTATTAAGTATGAAATGTCCAATTTTCTTAAGTTTGACAGTTGATATCTCTGACAGTTCACTTTGACACGTCTTGTTTTATTTTTATTGTGAAGGTACATCCTCAGTCTTTCAAATGTATGGTTTGGCTTGTGATTATCTTTCACATTTTTTTTAGAGCAATTTTTGTGAAACCACAGATAAGACAAAAATTCATGTTATTTTCGAATATGAGTTCTGTCATGGAACCAGTGCAGTGCAGGCAGCTCAAAATATCAAGCAAGTGTTTGCAAAGGATGTGGCTAATGAACACACAGCACGTAGATGGTTTGAGAAATTCCATTTTGGTGATTTTAATCTTGAAAATGAGCCATATGGGTGACCTGAGACTAAGGTAGATAACGATGAGCTGAAAGCTGTAGTGGAAGCAAATCCATCTCAACCTACACGTGAATTAGCAGCAAGGTTTGACGCTACTATTCCAACCATTTCAGACCATTTGAAACAAATGGGCAAGGTAAAGAAGCTGGATAGATGGTTCCCCATGAATTAAACCAGCATCAGAAGAGAAATCATCTTGAAGCTTGCCTTTCTTTGCTGTCACAACATAAAGGTGAACCATTTCTACATCGTATTGTTACATGTGATGAAAAATGGATTCTTTTTGACAATTGCAAGCGTTCGGCACAGTGGTTGGATAAAGATGAAGTGCTGAAACACAGTCCAAAACCGAGTATTCATCAAAAAAAGCAAATGGTGTCTGTTTAGTGATCCAGCGCTGGTATTATCCACTAAAGCTTCATGAAACCTGGTCAATCCATTATTGTGATGTCTACTGCAACCAGATGGATGAAATGATGAGGATGCTTGTGATTAAGCAGCCAAGATTGGTCAATAGAGACAGGCCAATCCTCTTGCAAGACAATTCTTAACCACATGTTGCATAAACAACGCTGCTCAAACTATAGCAGCTGGACTTGGAAACTCTCTGTTATCCACTGTATTCACCAGACCTTGCACCAACTGACCACCACTTCTTCCAGGCTTTGCACCACTTCTTGCAAAGAAAAATATTCAATTCTCAACAAGCTGTGGAAGATGCTTTTCACGATTTCAATGCCACTGGCTCTCCAGGCTTCTTGGCTGCTGGCATAAACAAGCTATG
Organism: Propithecus coquereli; assembly: GCF_000956105.1. Classification (NCBI taxonomy): domain Eukaryota; kingdom Metazoa; phylum Chordata; class Mammalia; order Primates; family Indriidae; genus Propithecus; species Propithecus coquereli. Next base: position 2,589,423 of record NW_012147864.1, read on the forward strand.
GTTAAGATGGCAAAACCGTGTTGATGGTTTAGACACATACTTTGATTAAATGCACTGCTTCTTGTTTGAGATATAATAAACTACACATTTGATTTGAAATAGGACATTTCATATTTAATGACCTAAAATTTAATTAGAATCCAAGAGAGGAAGGGAGAGGAGTAAGTGATTAGCACTCTAGATCTTTAACAGCAAGTGATACAAAGATAAAGGCTACAAATTCACCTTTCTAGACTTGGGTAGTGGGAAACAAATTCCAGATTTCCAAAATTTTATTTTATAAAATAAAAAACAAGTCCAATAAGGTATGTATTTTCATGATACATTTCGACAATCATTCATTCATTCAACAAATAATTATTGAGTCCTTAACTGCTTAAGGCACCACGAATCTTTCAGGTAACAAGACAAAGCCCCTGACCTCACAGCACTTAAAAGTAAAGAAACACAGACTATAACGTCATGTCATGATGAGCAGTATGAAACAGTTAAAGCAAAGTAGGAGAAAATGGAGTCCTGGAGAAGGCCTCTATCTCTGATGAGGTGGCCTGAGAAAAGTTCTACAGGAAGGGAGGGAACGGACCAGTAGAGGCTGGGAAAGAGTGCTCCCAGGCAGACGGAGCAGCAGTGAAAGGCAAGAGGGTAGGCCTTGAGCTTGGGGAAATGAGTTAGGTGTGCTCAGAGAACAGTAGGAAGGTCGTGGTGTTGGAAGAGAAGAAGTAGAGAAAGTGATGGAATTGAGATCAGACAGACTGGCCTGGCAGATCATGCAGGGACTTTGGGCATACAGTTATTTTTACTCAAAAATCTGCTATAAAAAACATCTGCTACATAGACTGCAAAAACTGATATTTGAAGATTCTAGCATACACTTGTCCAGGAAATAATACAGTTAGCTTGTTCCTACTATCTGACATACTGCCATGCTTCTCAAACGACTCCTGTTTTGTTAAATACCCAAGGATCCCCAATAATCCTTTAAAAATCTCTCTTACAAAATACCAGACCCTTACTGGGAAGGAGGAATTTAATTTTCTGTATTATAATTGCTGAAAAAGGAACTGATGACTATAAATACCTCTTATTTATACATGCTCATGCATGAAGCTATGGGAATTTGTAACACTTCTCACTAAATAACAAACTCACACCAAGAGGATCTGCTTTAGGAGGTGCCTGAACACAGCCCTAGCTTACCCCCGACCCAGGACCCTCGCTGCCCACCAGGGAACGCCAAGAACACCCTGCAACACTGCCACGACAGACAGAAAGCAAACCCTATGCCTCTCCCCTCCAAACTGGATACCAGTTCACGGTTCTTTTGGCAGAGGAAACAAATCATTTAAAATGTTTGGGTATAAAGTCCTTCCTTTCAAGTACCTCATAGCTATAGTTTATGCTGTTTAAACTGTTTATACTGACAAACAGCTAAATTCAGCACAGCAGGTAGCAAGGCCACTAGCTACTTGACAGAAAAAATTTTCTCAGAAGAACTGATATTTAAAACTTACAACTGTTGCTGAAATCCACACAACCTGACTAACTTTACGGAGGGAAACACCAATAGTTTGCTCACGGCATATCTCAGTTTGAGAGGCCAGCGCTGCTTAGAGAAGCTAGTTCACGGCACTTCTTAGTCAATACGTTTGTTACCCGGATTAAGCACAATATGTATCAGATGTGTCTGACATTTGGAATTCTTTCTTCAAAGATGTGAAACATGACAAAGATTTCTCTGTGGCTTATTATAGGGAGCACATTTGAATTTTTACCAGGGGCATTGTTCGTTCTTCATGTATTTCAGCTTTTTCTCAGGCCCTTTAGCTCCAACTACGTCTAATCCCTCAGCATTAGCAACCTATTTTCCTTCTCAGTCCATTAGATGTATGCACTTTCTGGCTAGTCCCTTGTCACACAATACCCCATCTTAAGAGAAATGCACAATTTAATTTTATACTAAAATTCTTCTGAAATGTATTACTTTCAATACATGCAAACTTACATACTGATTTATAATCACTTATATTCTCATAAGAACACTATCACATTCGACAGTATACTATATGCTGCCTATGTATTCATATTTGAAATAACTTTCTTTGTTCATTAACAGAATCACTGCCCATTTTATTCCAAGCACCTTTACCCAAACAGCGTTTAAGTTCCTGCACAGTCTTTGCTCTGTGCAGCCCACCAGCTTTCTCCAACTTTCCTGTGCCTGGTCACTTCCTCATTCCACCCTCCCAGTCTTACACGTTTCACCAAAGCTGTTAGATCACCTGTGGACGTGACTTTTGTCTTCCCATCCTAACCACAGCATTTTCCTCACTGACACATCATCTGAAAGAGACATCCAAAAATAATCTATACATCTTTCCTCTTTCCAACGATGCCAAACCAAAACATCTCCAGACAGACGGCCATTATTAAAGCTCCACTTATCTATTTCAATTTGATACGAAACCCAAGGTAATAAATGGAACATTTTTAAAGTCTAAGGAATAAAGAAGACTGACAATTCCTCTTAGAACCATATTGAAGCATCTCACTAACTTTTGCAGCCAAAGCATATTTTTTTCCTGTCAAAACTAGTTTTCCAAATGCCACCTTATCTTATTTGAATTTTCATGGAAAGGAAGTGTATTGATTACTGTCCTACTTAGAACTGTCTTCTGCATACCTGAGAATGAAGTCAACATTCTCATGTTGTACTAAAAACCATCTCAATTCCGAATGTTTGCTTTGCACAGGCTTCCTACGCCAGTTACACAAAAAGGTTAGCTAAAGCAGGAAAGAAAAAGAAACCCTCATGAAAATCTTCATGCTTCAGTATAGTTGCTCATATCTAATGATTTTGCCACTTTATATTTAATGAAAATTATCCCCCTATAGGAGCTTGGCAGGTTCTATCCTCTTTTGAATGTTACTGACATCACTTTTCAAGTGTCCAAGAGAAAGAATGTGCTGGTCAAGGCCACCATGTATCTGTACCTTTTTCCACACTAAAGATTAGCAGCACTGAATACAAACCACAGTTGATTTTGTCTTCCCACCCAGAAAAGGACAAAGGAAATCACAAAAAAAGCAGCTCAACTGCAGAAAATGCTAACATGTAAGTGAAAGAAAAAAGTGGAAACATGTAGTCAATACAAGTCTTCTTTCCCTAATCTTAAATATTTTCTTTGTTAAATGGGGCTAACTATAGACAGAGAAGCTCCTTTATATTTGGATGGTTAATTTTCAAAGGAGAAGGGTCTACATCATTACTTATTCCGTTATTTTCCTTCAGTCACATCAAATGCCTGAGGAATTTTTCACGTGCTACATACATTCCAAGGGAAAAGCTCGTCAGCCGTATCTCCCCCCAAAAGTGGGAAATATAACTGATAAATAGAATTTTATTTAACATATGAAAAAATGTACTGATAGTAAAATATAGCCAGTTCCAAAAAAGATAGCAATAATGTCCTTCATGAGAAGTTACAATGTGTTTTGTTGCATGATTTATTGGTTAAGGAAAATATATTTTCCTGTCTTTCAACGGGCTTTACAAAGAAGGTAGTTTTAAGCAGTAAAATTTAGAGTATGGATGCCTTTAGAGTATAAAATGTCATCATATTTTTGTATTTAAGTTACAGGCATTCTTTCTGCAATTGTTTTAATTGAAGTAAGGCCATATGCCTTGCCTTCAGTGTTTAATTAACCAGACTTCAGGATATCTTTAGGAGCATAAAAAAGAAAATGTGCTCAAGTAGAGTAATCAATTCTGACAGCACACAGTTAGATTTAAACAGAAAGACACACTTTCAGAAATCAGCAAAGATCATCGCTAGGAAATTTTAGTGATTTATCGTTTCCAAGAAAAGGGCATGGGTTTTCCCCCACCGATTGTTCAAAGGATTCTACCTAAACTTATTGCTTGCTTTGGTGTTTATAAACACACACAGACACACACACACACACCATTATATTTTATGTGCTTATAACTCCCTCTACTCCCCCTTTTTCTGCATCCCCCAATTACTATCTGATAATCCTGACCCATGGAATCCTCAGCTTCATACAGGAAAGGAGATGCTCTTCATCCTTATCTCTTAACTAAGTAACATCATCCAGAACATAATACACACAAAATTAATTCTTAATTTAAAAGGACTGATGAGAAAAGCAAAGCCTCTTTTTGTGACAAATATTTAGTTCCCTAAATATTTGAAACAGAAAGGAACCTCAGAAAAGCGTTCTGGAGTGGTAAAAATGCTAAACTTAGAATCAGAAACCCAGGTGTTACCCAAGGCTCTGACTGTATCAGTTTGGGTGAGTCGCTTCTTCTCAGTGAGCTGGCTGTTATCTCTTGACTTCTAAAATAGGGATAATAGTCTCTGCACTGTGACCTCACGAAAACTGAGAGCATCAAATGGAATATAAGATGTGTGACGGTTCTTTGTATCAATGAGTATCCTGCAATCACAAGGTATTCGCAAAACAAGGAAACTGGGGGCCCACAGTGGCTAACAAACACCCTAAAGCCAAACTTTCTGCTTTTGGTGGCACAGCTGAGAACGTATTCACCATTTTTCTGCCATGTCAACTGTTTCAAGGAACAAACATGAAAGAAACCGTAACACTACTATTCAAATCCAAATACATATTCAAATAGCCTCTGCTTGAACATCAAGAGGTAGGAGCAAACCCAGACGTCATTTCAGCTGTACTGACACTCTTTCTTATCCCAAATTAAAACATGATGCTCTGGGACCCACTGCCATGAACTCCAACTCTGCCCTCTCAAGGAGTTTTAAGTTTTCTTTCCCATATAGCTCTTCAAATTTCTGAAGGCAGAAATCCTTCCTTCTCTATGTTTTCTCTTCTGCGAGACAAATAACTCTTTCCTCATATGATGTGATTGTAAGTTCCTTCACCATTCTGCCTTTCGTCTTATGGACACACACAAATTTGTCGAAGCTCTCTTAACAAGTGACAGAATCCAACATACAAAGGACTACTATGACCTATGAGAAAAAGAAACGAGAAAAATCAAAGAATGAAAATAAATTGAAAGAGTAAAAACCATTACTTTTCAGGGCCCACAAACAAATCAGCTCCTTCATCTAGTGATCAAATAAGGAAGAACAAGAAGAACAACCAGGAGTGATTTTAATTATAAGAGATGATTGCCTTATGAACTGGTTTCAGAACCTAAACCCTGCAAAATATGACTGCACTGTAGAGAAAATTATACCAATGGAAGGACGGCAGCATTACTTCGCCATTTTGTGCAGAGGAGGCAGGACGAATGCTATTGGTAAACTTGGTTGGGAAGACACTGTTAGTAAAGGATGATAGGTCGCAAATTTGATGGTGGTTGCAGCAGCAAAATCAGAGAAAAAAACAAGACATAAATGGTGACTGTATAGGTTAGGATATTTTGTCCTTCATCTAACAAAAATTTCAGTGGCTAAGACTAATCAGGACCCAACCCTGTAGGGGTCAGCTTCTCAGTAATAATGCCCCACTGCGTGGAGGAAGAGTGGAAATTCTGCCAACATCTTGATTCAACTACAAAAGAGGAAGGAACAAGCAATAGATAACCAACTAAACTAATACGCAGGATGGGTTGAGTGGGGAGGGAAAATTTTGTGCAAGATAAAAGAACTAAACAGGCTATTACAGTGATATAGATGTGAATTGATAAGGCTCTGGAAAGAGGTAAGAGCTATAAAAATGAAAACTAATGGATAACCACAAAATTGACACCTGGGTATAATCTGTTTATGATATTGATGTGAGGCACAAGCCAAGGAAAGAGTTATAAATCTACAAAATTGTGAGCCTGGGTGAGACTTAGAGTTCAGTCTCCTTGATACTAAAGGGAAAATTACAAAGGGCATGCCTGTCTGAAAGGAACAGTAAACAGGAGGAGACAGCCCTGCATTCACCTCGGTAATTTTCACATATAAAAAGGAAGGTCTTTTTGGAATTAAAAAACAGACCTCAGGAGAGAATAAAAGATAAGAGTAGGAAGTATTGATTTAGAAGCCTTGAATATGAATAGAGTTGGTATCTAATATCTGAAAAAGACAGTAT
>NW_012147864.1:2604561-2607022 GCF_000956105.1 Propithecus coquereli
TATATATAGATATCAAACTTGTATCGAGAATCTAACACATAAGGAAACTATTGACCATAAATATTTTTCTATTGCTTTTTTCACCTTATAAAGACATAATAAACCATTAAAAATACAGATGTAGAATACAATAAAGAGAAGAAGTTGGAGAAACCAACACTCAAAAGGTATTATGACACTTTAGTTTGGGTTTTTAAAAGTGCACTTACAAATCTAGGGCTATCCCCAAGGGAGTGTTTTTAATTTTCCAACAAACTGCCCTTTAAAATAACTCATCGAAAATTACAAAGTGACAAAAACACCTTTTTTGTCCAGAGATATCTTACTTCATTGGCAGCTGTTAGCACAAAAGTGAGAAAAACTTGTCCTGTGCACATACAAATAACCCTAATGTTAAACTCTTATGACCAGCAAACTGGACCCAGGACTTCACCTTCCAAATGTGTTCACTGAGTGAAACGGAAACAACATTGGGATGCTGCCAAGAAACTCCTTCAAGACAGAACTTGTGAACGTGGGTATTATCCTGTTCTGTATCATGAATATAAATAATATGTTACTTTCATTAACAAAAAGTCCCTTACTGACTCTAAAATCAACTACTTTATTCACACACTGTTGCCCTGTTATATCTCCCTTTAATAGTTCTCTCCTACAGAAGCATCTATAGGTCTCAGGCTTTTTTACCTAAACAAGAATTGGAAATGCTCCTACGTAGTATCACAATTCCTCAATCAGATGTTCTAAATAGCCGATTTTTAAAAAATTGATTGTAAAAGGTAATATGGCATACATACTTTGTCTAAGTAATATTTTCTGTAGGATTTGGGCACCACCCCATAATTAAGCAGATTCGTATTTCTGCAACTAAATATATGAACAGTTGTGCTAAGTAGGATAAAAACAAAAGGCTACAAACAGCCTCACATAAGTTCAAGTCAGATTTTGCTGCTAAATGAGTTCTAAAAAAATAAAAAAGAGGTTTGGTTTTGAGAGCTTTCTGGATTTCAGACTTCCAGATGAAGGGCCCGCTGATGTCAAGGTCAGAATGAGTGATCAGACAAGCCACTGGAGTCCTTTTCCTCCAGAGAGAGAAAATAAACTTATTAGAATGATGACAGGTGCTCTGGCAATGGTACCAGGGAAGAGCGCAATGCCACAGAATTAAAGAAAAACATGTTGATTTACCTGAGAACAGAGATCCTTAATGTACCAAATCAGTAAAAGGTGGCCTGGACAGCAGGTAATCTATAAAACTGCTCAGCACTACAACTTCTAAGAAAACAGAGTTTCTTTGTGGAGAACGACTTCCATACCCTTTGACCTGGAAACGAAGCCTATAGATAAAATCAGGGCATCTAATACTAGGATCTACAGTCTCTTCTATACTTATGAATATATTCTTTTTCATGTCACTTGCAATCTGCTTATTGCTATGCAAATTGGAAACAACTTACAAGTCCTGGGCAATAGATCAGCAGCATAGCCTTCCTCTGGATTCTGAAATGTCTTAGATTTATAAAATGCAAAATTATCATCTTAAATGTAGACAAAACAATATGTGTGTGTTCCAATCGATCTACAGGGCCTGACAGAAGGAAAGATTTTTTAAAAATATGATTCATTAAATCAAGTTAAAGAATAACAAATATGCACATCAACAATAATTATCTAAGCTGCCCTAAAAATTCTTCAGAGAACAAAGTACTTCAGAGTAGTCATTTATCATACAGTAAGGAAATTATAGGCCAAATCATTAAATGGAATTTATTCAAGCCCATGAACATTAATCTTCTTTATATAAAAAGAAAACAAAATTTCTCAGGTAGAATTTTATGCATACTTTCAGCAGTGTTTGGAGAGCCTCTACTATGTGCAAAGTAGTTGTATTCATACCAGTGTTTTTGACTTGTGGAAATACCATACCTAACTTTAGAAAAAATTCACTAAATCCACTTTTTTATATTATACATAAATTAGAGCTACAATTGTTTACTAAAACATACCAAAAAGTAAGTAACCTCACAACTCATATACTCAGATACAAATAAATCAAGTTGCTCATAAAGAGAGTTCTAGCCTGCCTATTGTTCTCACATTTAATTTACTACATAGAAACAACAAAAGGTCTTGGCAAACATTAAAATGTAAACTACCCTGAGTACAAACAGAGCCTGTGTTGCTACAATATTAAAGAATCAACAGATGGCTGGCATCAGGAGACTGGCACAGATACAAAAAACTAGAAAGACAAGTAAATAAAAGGACAAATGTGTAGAAATTGAACGAGGTGTCTTTGATCCTCCTTTGCTATATTGAGAAAGGGCCCTCATCTCAACGTGCAGAAGTCTGGAATCTCCATCAGCATCTATGAATCTGAGCTCTTGTGAAACACTGTGGCTCAGTTAACCCGTGCATGAACTACAGAATAAAAAGGGCCTGCCAAACTCGACATTAGACC
>NW_012147864.1:2607072-2618601 GCF_000956105.1 Propithecus coquereli
TTGCTTAAGATTGCTTTTGCTATACAGGGTCTTCTCTGGTTCCATATGAAGCATAGAATTAATTTTTCTACATCTGTGAAGAATGATGTTGGTATTTTAATAGGGATTGCATTGAATCTGCAGATTTCTTTGGGTAGTACAGACAATGTTGATTCTGCTGACCCATGAGCATAATATGGTTTTCTACCTGTGTACATACTCTATTTCCTTCCTCAGTGTTTCACAGTTCTTCCTGTACAGGTCTTTCACCTCCTTAGTTAAATATATTCCTAGGTATTTTATTTTCTTTGTTGCTATTGTGAAGAGTATTGAGTCTTTGATTTGGTTCTCAGTTCAGTTTGACTGTTGTTGGCATGTTACTAATTTGTGTACATTGATTTTGTAACCTGAGATTTTGCTGAATTTGTTTATCAATTCCAGTAGTCTCATGGCAGAATCTTTGGGATTTTCTAGATATAAGATATCATTAGCAAAGAGCGATAGTTTGACCTCTTCTGCCCCCTTTTGGATGCCCTCAATTTCCTTCTCTTGTCTAACTGCTCTGGCTAGGACTTCCAGCACGATGTGGAATAGAAGTGGTGCCAGAGGGCAACCTTGTGTGGTTCCACTTCTAAGAGGGAATGCTTTCAATTCTTCCCCGTTCAGTATGAGGTTGGCTGTGGGTTTGTCATATATGGCTTGCATTTCTAGTTTGTTCTCCCGTGGGACAATCTAATATCTCATTCCCAACCCAGTTCCTAAGTGACTGGATTACCACCCAACTTGCTCTACATCCAATGTAGTCACTCTTCTCAGTGAATTTCCTTTCTTCAATCCCGACCTGTTTTGATAGGGTCAAAGTTATACACTGTTGGATTTTCCCAGGGCCAGATGGCTGCCAGTCCATGTCCCTGCCAGCTGGCATTCCTTGGTGCTCAACATGCCAGCAGTTCCACTCCTCTGAGATGGGAAACCTGACTGTGACTATGGGTTATAGCTCCCCAGCGTCACTTACCCTGTCCTCATGAACTGATCTCCTGGATTCTCATCTACTCTAGAACTTGACTCTCACTCAAACCCGAACATGATTCTGGCTCAGATTCTCTGCCCCTGACCAACCAAGAGTATCCACCAGGACTGCCTGATCCAGACTCCCCAGCCTGGCCCACCTCTCACGTCCATCAGAGCTTCCTCCACTTTTCTGGTTAAGATGCCTTGGATTTGAAGCATGTTATGACAGTCAGTGATCCACTATCAGAATATCAATGGCATTTTCATCATTGAATATTTTTCTACATTACATTGACTCAAAATCTATCTTCAAAGCCATCCTTCACATTACCACCAGAATGCTCTTTGCAATTCATCCATCTCCTCAAACCAATGCCTGTTTAAAAGCCACCCATGACCTGCCAGAAGTCCAAACTACTTAGCATGACAAAAGAGGCCCTTCACATGCTCAATTGTCTTGTCTCATCTCAGATCACTCTACCCTCTTTCCACTTCATTGCACACACACCTGGCCCAGACCATCTAACAATTCACATCCTCTGCCTGGAACAAGAGAATAGTGCTCACACTTTCAGCTGAGAGACGCTCACATGAGTCAAATTCCACAAAGATAAAAGATTCCTACCTGGGTCAATATATGTTACTTTTACTGAAAATATGGTTTGGATTTTGTAGTCAAGTTCATTCTATGAAAAGTGAAACATAAAAGAAGAGGATCCTGTGTTAAAGAACAAACAATAATAATGATAACAACTAACATTTATTGCATGTTTATTACGTATTAGGTACTTTGCTAAGCACCTTTATACATATTATATAATTTACTCCTCAAAATAACCCTATGAGGTAGGTGCTACATATTAACTATACTTAATAGATAAGGAAACTGAGGTACAAACAGAACAAATAACTTACCAAAGGTTTCACAGCTATTGCTGGAGCTAGGGTTCAAACTAAGACAACCTGATTCCAGAGTCCACCATGTTATATCACTTTAATATACTTATAACCTGTGCACTATTTGCCAAGTGGTATGCAGAATTCTAAGAAAGACTCCCCACAACTCTCACAGTTATATAATGCCCTCCCATTTGATCATGAATGGAACCTGGAAGTATGATAAAATATCACTCCCACAACCACGTTATATTACATCACGAAAGAGAGATCGTCTTTGGGTAGCCAAATCTATTCACACAAGCTGTTGAAAAGCAGAGGGCTTTTCTCTCTTTCTGGCTGGTGAGCAGAGCAGTCAGAAAGACTGAAAATATGAGAAGGATTTGACATGATGGATATTCTCCATTGCTAAGGTTAAGAGACCCACAGGGTGGCCTGAGAGAGGCCACTAAGAGATTTAGAGACTGAAAACAGTCCCTGGCCAAAAGTCAGCAGTAAAATGAGGACCTCAGTCCTACAAGCTCAAGGAGCCAAATCCAGCCAGCAACCTGAATAAGCTTAGAAGCAAGTTGATCCTCAGGGACTCCAGATAAGAACTCACACCTGCCAACACCTCACTCTGGCCTTGTAAGACCCTTAAGCAGAGACCCCACCTTGACTTCTCATCTATGGAACTGTAAAAGAATAAAAAAGTGTTGTTTTGAACCCCTAAGTTTGTGGTAATTTGTGAGGCAACAATAGAAAATTAATGCCCCACTTATGGTACCAAAATCTCCATTAGTTTTCCATTATTGCACAACAAATACCAAAAACATAGCAGCTTAAAACAATACCCATTTCTTATCCTATAGTTCTGTAGGTCAGGACGGGCTTGGCTGTGTTCTCTGCTTGGGGATCTGGGGGAGGCTCTGTGAAAGAATCTGCTTCCAAGTTGCTCTAGGTTGTTGGCTGAATTCTAGTTCCTTGAAGCTGTAGGACTGAGGTCCTGATTTTCTTGTTTCTTTCATTTTAGATGAGACAATAAATGATCATTTGTAATCTCCAAACTCTGTTAATTATATAAAAACAGTGTAAATGCCTTTAAATACAATATAAACATTGTTTAATATAAGGAATTTAGTGTTATATTAAATGAAGGAAGGTGGGAAGAATATGAAAAAGGAAGGAAAGAACAGGGAATACTGCATATGCTTTATAAATTTTAATACTAAGTCTTGAGTTACAGAGAAAATCAGTTCCTCTTATAAAATAAAATTTAAAACTTGTTTTCTTTCATAGACCTACTTACCAAAAAAAATGTTTCTACATTTCCCATTTCATCAATTTTATCTAAATTTTAAGCCTTATATGAGTTTTTTTCATTTATTACTGAGTTGTCTGAGTATACTTTCACTAATATATATAGATATCAAACTTGTATCGAGAATCTAACACATAAGGAAACTATTGACCATAAATATTTTTCTATTGCTTTTTTCACCTTATAAAGACATAATAAACCATTAAAAATACAGATGTAGAATACAATAAAGAGAAGAAGTTGGAGAAACCAACACTCAAAAGGTATTATGACACTTTAGTTTGGGTTTTTAAAAGTGCACTTACAAATCTAGGGCTATCCCCAAGGGAGTGTTTTTAATTTTCCAACAAACTGCCCTTTAAAATAACTCATCGAAAATTACAAAGTGACAAAAACACCTTTTTTGTCCAGAGATATCTTACTTCATTGGCAGCTGTTAGCACAAAAGTGAGAAAAACTTGTCCTGTGCACATACAAATAACCCTAATGTTAAACTCTTATGACCAGCAAACTGGACCCAGGACTTCACCTTCCAAATGTGTTCACTGAGTGAAACGGAAACAACATTGGGATGCTGCCAAGAAACTCCTTCAAGACAGAACTTGTGAACGTGGGTATTATCCTGTTCTGTATCATGAATATAAATAATATGTTACTTTCATTAACAAAAAGTCCCTTACTGACTCTAAAATCAACTACTTTATTCACACACTGTTGCCCTGTTATATCTCCCTTTAATAGTTCTCTCCTACAGAAGCATCTATAGGTCTCAGGCTTTTTTACCTAAACAAGAATTGGAAATGCTCCTACGTAGTATCACAATCCCTCAATCAGATGTTCTAAATAGCCGATTTTTAAAAAATTGATTGTAAAAGGTAATATGGCATACATACTTTGTCTAAGTAATATTTTCTGTAGGATTTGGGCACCACCCCATAATTAAGCAGATTCGTATTTCTGCAACTAAATATATGAACAGTTGTGCTAAGTAGGATAAAAACAAAAGGCTACAAACAGCCTCACATAAGTTCAAGTCAGATTTTGCTGCTAAATGAGTTCTAAAAAAATAAAAAAGAAGGTTTGGTTTTGAGAGCTTTCTGGATTTCAGACTTCCAGATGAAGGGCCCGCTGATGTCAAGGTCAGAATGAGTGATCAGACAAGCCACTGGAGTCCTTTTCCTCCAGAGAGAGAAAATAAACTTATTAGAATGATGACAGGTGCTCTGGCAATGGTACCAGGGAAGAGCGCAATGCCACAGAATTAAAGAAAAACATGTTGATTTACCTGAGAACAGAGATCCTTAATGTACCAAATCAGTAAAAGGTGGCCTGGACAGCAGGTAATCTATAAAACTGCTCAGCACTACAACTTCTAAAAAAACAGAGTTTCTTTGTGGAGAACGACTTCCATACCCTTTGACCTGGAAACGAAGCCTATAGATAAAATCAGGGCATCTAATACTAGGATCTACAGTCTCTTCTATACTTATGAATGTATTCTTTTTCATGTCACTTGCAATCTGCTTATTGCTATGCAAATTGGAAACAACTTACAAGTCCTGGGCAATAGATCAGCAGCATAGCCTTCCTCTGGATTCTGAAATGTCTTAGATTTATAAAATGCAAAATTATCATCTTAAATGTAGACAAAACAATATGTGTGTGTTCCAATCGATCTACAGGGCCTGACAGAAGGAAAGATTTTTTAAAAATATGATTCATTAAATCAAGTTAAAGAATAACAAATATGCACATCAACAATAATTATCTAAGCTGCCCTAAAAATTCTTCAGAGAACAAAGTACTTCAGAGTAGTCATTTATCATACAGTAAGGAAATTATAGGCCAAATCATTAAATGGAATTTATTCAAGCCCATGAACATTAATCTTCTTTATATAAAAAGAAAACAAAATTTCTCAGGTAGAATTTTATGCATACTTTCAGCAGTGTTTGGAGAGCCTCTACTATGTGCAAAGTAGTTGTATTCATACCAGTGTTTTTGACTTGTGGAAATACCATACCTAACTTTAGAAAAAATTCACTAAATCCACTTTTTTATATTATACATAAATTAGAGCTACAATTGTTTACTAAAACATACCAAAAAGTAAGTAACCTCACAACTCATATACTCAGATACAAATAAATCAAGTTGCTCATAAAGAGAGTTCTAGCCTGCCTATTGTTCTCACATTTAATTTACTACATAGAAACAACAAAAGGTCTTGGCAAACATTAAAATGTAAACTACCCTGAGTACAAACAGAGCCTGTGTTGCTACAATATTAAAGAATCAACAGATGGCTGGCATCAGGAGACTGGCACAGATACAAAAAACTAGAAAGACAAGTAAATAAAAGGACAAATGTGTAGAAATTGAACGAGGTGTCTTTGATCCTCCTTTGCTATATTGAGAAAGGGCCCTCATCTCAACGTGCAGAAGTCTGGAATCTCCATCAGCATCTATGAATCTGAGCTCTTGTGAAACACTGTGGCTCAGTTAACCCGTGCATGAACTACAGAATAAAAAGGGCCTGCCAAACTCGACATTAGACCGTTGTGTGAGACTGCACAGTTTAAAAAAAGAGGAAGAAAAGGAGGAAGAGAGGAGGAGTTGGGGGGGAGGAAGAAAGTAAGAGAAGAGGGAAAGGGATGAGGAAGGGAGAGGCAGGAGGAAGGAGGGAAGGGGGGAGCCTGCTCACCACCCCCTCTGATTCACCATGCACACCCCACCCACACTCAGCTTTCTAGAACCATATGGCAATCTTACGATCTAAACTATATTCATATATTCAACCCTTCTATTATTCCAAATATTCCAAAAATCATTAAGCAACTACATGTCAAGCACTATAGGCACTAGGACACACAATTCAAAGACTCTGCCCCATTTCCTTCCATTCAATAAACACTTTGCACCAAGAAATCAAAGATCAACAGCATATAGTCCCTGCTGTGAAAGTGCTCACAGCCCAGTGGGGAATGGAGGGTGGGGTCGGAGGACAGACACCCCAAGGTGTGGTAACGGCAGTGACAGCCACATGCCGGGCCTGCCTTGGGTATCCAGAGGACAGTGAGGAGAGGCCCCCAAGCTGTCCAGGGAGGATAAAGGAGCCAGCGTGGGTGAGAAAAGAGTTGGCAGTCCAGGTAAAGGAGTAGCCAAATGAAGGCACGTGTGCGGCTGGGAATTAAATGTTGAGGAACAAAGCCAGAGAAGCCACCAATGAGTCGACCATGGACTCCGTAGGACATTTGGTGGCAGTTTGGAAAAGGAGGGCAGCTCATCATCACCCCCGAGTGGGTTCTCAACAGTGAGGACAGACAGTGTACAGGCGCTTTGCTTGGAGTCCAGGTGGGGCTGAACCCGGGCAAGCAAAAACAGCCACAGCTATGCCTCAGGTTTTTGTGTGTGGAACTGCTTTTTATCCATCTCCTCACACTCCTGTGCACAGAAGGCAGCACAGGACAGCTTTCGCATAGATTCACCTTCCCAGGTTTCCCATTCGGTGGAGGAACATCCCTTACGGCAACGTTCCTGCCATCACGTCAGCTGCTGTCCTGCACGTCCCACAGCAGGGACTCCACACTGCGAGGCAGCAGCGTGCACAGCTGGGCCCTTCTGACTGCCAGAAAGTTTGTCCTCATGTTGATTGGAAACATGCTTCTCTCTAGTTCCGCATAATGGTTTTCCTCAGTTCTTTCCTCACACAGGAAAACTAAGTCTTCACCATCTTCCACATGACAACACTTGAATCATGTGAAGGCAACTCTGCATCCTTCAGGATAGGAGCGCCAGTCCCCTCACTGACTGACGGGAAAGTCACAGGTTCCAGACCCTTTCTGTATTGCACATCAGCTGTTGACCAATTTCCAGGTCCCCATCTAGCAGCCACACCTTGACACAACCCTCCTGATATGGTCTGACCAGAACACAGAACAACAGCACTATTCTCTCTCACAGTCTGACCACTCTATCTCTTTTATGGCAGTCTTTTTGTTCTAGCCACCAAACAATACTGCTAACCAAAATTTCCATATAAATCAAGTAAGGCATTTTCACATGGGTCAAGTCAATATTAAGTCTAGTATTCCTCATCTTAAACTTCGAAAATTATACCTATCCATGCTGAATTTCATCATATATGCATTTAATTCATCACTCTAGTTACTAACATTTTTTGAATATTGACTATGTATCTTAAAATATTATCTATCCCTCACACCCATTAGGATGGCTACTATTAAAAAAAAAACACAGAAAGTAATAAGTTTTGGTCAGGATATGGAGAAATTAGAACTTTTGTGCACTATTGGTAGGATTGTAAAATAGTGTAACTGCTATGGAAAACAGTATAAAGCTTCTGCAGAAAATTAAAAATAAAACTACCGTATGATCCAACAATACCACTTCTGGGTATAAACCCAAAAGAGTTCAAAGTAGGGTCTCAAAAGGGCTATTTGCAAACCCATACGCACGACATCCCTATTTACAGTAATGAAGAGGAGGAAGCAACCCAAGGGTCCACTGAGGGATGAATGGATACACAAAATGTGGTATATGCACACAAGGAAATATTAGCCTTAAAAAGGAAGGATATCCTGTAACAAGCTATAACATAGAAGAACCTTGAAAACATCATGTTAAGTGAAATAAGTCACAAAAAAGACAAATACTATATGATTCCACTTATATGAGGTATCCAAAGTAGTCAAATTCATAGAATTTAAAAGTAGAATGGTGATTACCAAGGCTAGAAAGGAGTGGGGGAAAGGGGAGATATTTAATGGGTATAGAGTCACAGATATGTGAAACAAAAAAAGGTTCTAGAGTTCTGTTTCACATAATGTAAATATACCAAACACTACTGTACACTTACAATGGTAAGGTAAGATGGTAAATTTTATGCTATGCATTTTTTGCCACAATTTAAAAAAGAGGAATATTATCAATCCCCTACCTTCACCCTAGCTTATACAGACAGTGGGCTTAAGGTATGTTCTCAATTTTTATGAATCTTTGGTAAAAATATTGAACAGGAAGAGTCCAGACAGAGCCTGCCTTTTAATTAAAATCCCATATTCTGGCTGTAAGTGGTCAACAATCTACCAGTCCTTCCAAGTGCGCTATCACCCAGCCACATTTCTGTATCTCTCACAAAAAGTTATCATCATAGTTATTGCTACCAGCCTCCTGGTGGAGGCCTTTGAAGTTCTTGGTGTTCACTGCAGAAAAGAATTTCAGGACGTACCATGTAAGCCAAGCAAGCGAAAGCTTTACTGAAAACAAAAGTACACTCTGAGAGAAAGAGAGCAGCTGCCCTGAGAGGAAGTGGTCTTAGATCTTTTGTGGCCTTACTAAGTGAGGGAAGGAATATCCAAGGCCAAAGAATTGGCTTTTACTAAGAATTTGGGTAGTAATTACTAGAATCGTGTCCCTTCCCATTTTCGTACTTTATATGGGTATTTCAGAACTGTCATGGCAATTTCAAAGGCAGAGAAATTTTAAAACCACGATGTAAGTGATATTGTAATTAGCCAAAGTTCATGTAAGGTGGCAGAGGCAGCTGACAAGCTGGTTGAAGCCAGTTCTTGCCTGCGGTCATCAGACCCTCTAGTTAGCTTCTGCTTATGAGTTGTTAATATTTTAACACCTGCACCTGATCTTCAAGCCCTTACATCCAGTCTCAGCTCTATCTCCTAGTCTCATACTCAAACAAAGCCTTTCACTCAAATCAAAAAGCCATTAGGTCTACTGGACTCTCCCGGGTATATGTGAACCACTGAAAACATCCTACAGACTTCTAGCGTTTGCCACTGTCTGAAATACTCTTGATGTGTCTACTACTATTTCATTCTAAAATTTTGTAGTTGAAGAACTTAGTAACTTCCAAAATTTACCTTTTCCTCACTTGGGACTTCATTTACCATAGTCACCATGATTTCTCAAAAAATAACAGAAAGTTTCTGAAAGAACAGCTATTTATTTTTTCAACACCCAAGTATATAATTTTTCTGCAATCGGAGATATAAACTAGTTTAAATAGGTGCTTTTTTATTAGCTCCTCATGCATTAGGGGCTCTTATGTAAACTTTATAAAATGTTTATTCGGTTTTTTATTATTTTCAATTGGCACATAATAATTATACATATTTATGAGGTAAAGTGTGCTATTTCAATACACATATACTAATTTGTAATGATCAAATCAGAGTAATTAGCATATCCATCACCTCAAACTTTTATCATATCTTTGTGTTGAGAACATTCAAAATCTGCTCCTCTGAGGCCGGGCGCGGTGGCTCACGCCTGTAATCCTAGCTCTCTGGGAGGCCGAGGCGGGCGGATTGTTTGAGCTCAGGAGTTCGAGACCAGCCTGAGCAAGAGCGAGACCCTGTCTCTACTAAAAATAGAAAGAAATTAATTGGACAACTAAAAATATATAGAAAAAATTAGCTGGGCATGGTGGCGCATGCCTGTAGTCCCAGCTACTCGGGAGGCTGAGGCAGAAGGATCGCTTGAGCCCAGGAGTTTGAGGTTGCTGTGAGCTAGGATGATGCCACGGCACTCTAGCCCGGGCAACACAGTGAGACTCTGTCTCAAAAAAAAAAAACAAAATCTGCTCCTCTGGCTTTTTGAAAATATACAATAAATTGTTGTTTATTATAGTCCCCCTATAGTACTACAGAACTCTATTTTATCTAATATGACAGAAAATATTTCAGTTCCCCTGCTTCCTATTCTGACTTCTCTGTGCTTTGTTAACCTGTGAATAAAGTCGGTATTATCGACTTCACATATTAATCTTCTATTTCAATAACAGAATTTTTTACTATTGAAGTTTTGAACTTCTGATTTTTATTGCTTGGACAATTGATTGTGAAAATCTTCATTATGATAGGAGGAATAAGTTATAGTGTTCTATAGCACTATAGAGAACTCCGAAATCTGTATCAAATGACATCAGTGATCACCGTGCCCTCTTTCACTGGTCCACCAATAAAGTGACTGCTAGGCTGGAAACAAGGTGATGAGAAGATGTGGGCAGAAAAGACAGTTGATGCTTTAGTGAAAAAGCTAAAAAAGGAAAAAGGGTGCCATCAAGGAACTGGAGAAAGCCCTGAGCAGTCAAGACGGCGAGCAAATGTGTTACTATTTCCAGATCTTTAGATGGAGGCCTGCAGGTTTCTCACGGGAAAGGACTACCCCACGTTGTATCTTGTGCTTGGCACTGGCTCGATTAGAAGAGTTGTCATGAGCTAAAGCCACTGGATATTTATGAATTTCCTTTTGGATCTAAGCAAAAAGAAGTTTGTGTCAACCTACCATTGTAAGAGAGTGGAAAGGCCAGTCTTACCTCCAGCATTAGCGCCTCATAATGATGAATTCAATCCACAGCACAGCCTTGGGTTCAGTTTAGCAGCCTGAGCCACAAAGAACTGCACATGTCACAAAATGCCCTGTTCCCAGATTATTTCCACCAGGCCAACAAGACTCCTCTCTTATCTCCGAACAGCCCTAGCCCCTTTTCCAGCTAGAAGCACGCATTCAAAATCCATGGCAAGTCCTGGAGCTAAGAACTCTGTCTCAGCTCCCAACTGGCAGCCTCCCCTGCCTGTAGGCCACCCATCATCAGATGGCTTGCGCTAATTCCCAGCCTATGGATACAAGCAGTCATATGATTCCTCAAGTTATGACCAGGATATCCAGCAGAGATATTCAGCCTGTTGCCTGTGAAGAGCCCAAACACTGGTGCTGTGCTTAGGGTGTGGCCCTGCCAAATCTCATGTTGAAATTTGATCCCCAACATCAGAGATGGAGCCTAAGGGGAGGTGTTTGGGTCCTGGGGACAGATCCCTCATGAACACCTTGGTGCCATCCTCTTGGTAATGAGTGAGCTCTTGCTCTATGAGTTCCCATGGGAGTTCCTCCAAGAGCTGGTTGTTAAAAAGGGCCTAGCACCTTCCCCCTCTTTCTAGCTTCCTCTCTCTCTCTCTCTCTCTCTCTCTCTCTCTCTCTCTCTCTCTCTCTCTCTCTTCATGTGCTCTATGCACATGCCAACTCCCTTTTCCTTCTGCTTCTGCCATGAGCGGAAGCAGCCACCAGATGCAGGTGCCAGTGCTGTGCCTCTTTTACAGCCTATAGAACTGTAAGCCAAGTAAGCCTCTTTCTCATAAATTACCCAACCTCAAGTATTCCTTTATAGCAACACAAACAGACTACGACAATTGGTGTTTAACTGTCTTCCGTGAATTAAACAACCCTGTCAGGGAAGTCTTTCATGTGTCTTCTACTAGTGTGTTAGTATTTAATAGATGGATTTGGCCAGGTGCGGTGACTCA
>NW_012147864.1:2620432-2637981 GCF_000956105.1 Propithecus coquereli
GTATAACAAGAGTTCTATATAATTGCGAATTAGAATCTACAAAAGTATTATTGTAAATCATGCTGTCTGCATAAAATATTTAAATAAACATCTTAAATATGTTACATCAACATATAGGGAAAAATTATTTTATAGATTTTCAAAAATTATTTGAATTATTCCACTGACATCAATTAAATCAGTGATATGTTTCTGTATAATATTAAAAACAACACACATGCCTGATACCCTACAATATAGTATTTCACAAAATGAGACAGAAAAGTAAAATGTAGTCCTACCCAAGAATAAAGCTGCTTATTGAAAAGATATTATATACTGCTTCAGTTTTTTAAACTAATTAAAACTAAAATAAAATCAAAAATTTGGTCCTCAGTATTCCTAGCCAGGAAAGAACTTGGGTGACATCAAGTTGGTTAAGCAGCCATCCCTAAAGCCTGCTTGACCACTGAACTTCTCTCATTTGACATAATGTCCTTCTTCATTATTTAAGCAAGTTGGAGTTGGAGTTGCTGTTATTTGCAACCAAATACATCTATTTCATAAAATGCCAGTAGTACTATAAATTGTGATCAGAACCACAAAGATGGTGGAAGTACTCTAACGATACAGAAGTTGTTTCTTTTCTTTCTTCTTAATAACACTACTTAGCCACAAACTCCTAGCATTCTTCTAATCGTTATCTCAAGTTTGGCTCAGTGGCCAAAAGTTGGCTGACTTACTTAGGTAGGAGCCATCTTGTGAAGGGCAGATAAAGGACAGCCACAAAACCAACACAGAACTTTCAGAAAACATGAAACATCCAGTTGCTTTGCATTTACCCCAACTAGAGGACTAGTGTCAGGAGAAATGTACTATGACATTTGTTTTAGGAGTCCCAGCATTCTATAAGGCTTCATAGGTGGTATTTTTCCACCAATGTCTACACTAAGTGATTCCATTTGGAACCTAAAACAAAATGTTATCATCTGCAAAAGAAAAACATTTGGTGGAGAGATTTCTTTGTTCCAAACACCTAAAAGGACTCCCATAAACAATAAAGAAAAATAAAAGATTTTAAACAATTGAAAACATTTTTTCCAAAAACTGAAACACATTGGAAACCTGGTACTGAATCAAGTTCTCAGCAACATAACAGCTGTAATCACAAAATAACTACAAAGAAAGAGAAAAACATATAAACAAAATGTCTAGTTTAATATCTAACCAATCAGCTCCTTTAAAAACTGTATGTCAGTGAAATCACCATCTTCATGAAAAAGAAAAGAAAAATGTCTACAAAGTGGGCAAAACCCAAGTAAAATACTAAAGGAGTCAACAAGTTGTTTCTGTTTTTTAACCTTTAAATTACATATTTTCTAAGAATACCAATGGTAAAAATAATTTATATGATTATTCAGTACATTTATTGAATGTGAATGATTTATTGAATATTGAATAGGAAATGAACTTTTACTCAATTACATTTATGTTCTAGACACTGCACAAAGACCTGGGGAATAAAGATAATAATAAAGCAGTAATAAGACTATGCCCTTTCTTCAAAAGTTTACAATACAGTCCACCCCACACTGCCAACCCTCTCACGCTTACTCTCTAACTGCCCTATCTCGGATATATCACCACCTTCCACTCCACCCATATGGCTCAAGCCAAATACTTAAAGTCATTCTTGACTCTTCTCTTTCAACACATACTCCAACAGCAAGCTCCATGGCTGTCAGTTACTTCCAACATACAAGGCAAGCCAACCACTTCTCACAACTCCATCATGAAGGCCCAAGTCCAGTGCCACCAAACCACTCTTAGACTTGCCTCCCTGCAGCTGCTTCTCCACAAGGCAGATACGATGACCTTCTCAGGGCATGAATCAGATCACATCATTCTCCCGCTTAAATCCCTTCAATGACTTCCCTCTGCCACCAGAATAAACTTTGTGATCTGACTGTAACCACCTCTCTAATCCCATACACACTACTACTGGCCTCTCAACCACTAACCACTCCCTTGTTGGCTGTTTCTGTCCTTTGAACAACCCCAAGTCACTGCTATATCTGCTGCACTCTGCTTCCTCGCCCCAGGTTTCCTCATAGGCCGCCACTCTCATTGTGTAAGTCTCCGCAACCTGACAGCCCAGCCAAAGCAGAAATCCATGGCCTAGGGTTTTCATTCCGCTGTTCGATTTTTTTAAGTAAATTTTCATTGAAGTGTAACACAATCACTGAGAAGAGTAGAAACTTTAAGCATACAGCTCAATGATGTCTCAGAAAGTAAACATACAGACATCAAGAAATAGCACACCAGAATCTTCCCAGGTCCCCACTTCTAATCACTACCCTCACAATTAGGTAACTACAGTCCTGATTTACAATTTTATAGATTAACTTTACCCTGCATTTAAACTTTAGATAAACAGAATCACATAATTGTATTCCTTTGTCCCCGGCTTCTTTCCCTCAAGGCTGTTTTTGAGATTCATTCATATTGCTAAGCATAGTAGTAATACATTCATTATCATAATAGTTATACAATACTCTACTTTATGAATATTCCAAAATACATTTGTCTATTTACTAGTAGACAGAAATTTGAGTTATTTTTAGCTTGGGATAACTTCTGATAGTGCTGCTATAAAAATCCTTGTGCAAGTCTTTTAGTAACATACACATTTCTATTCACTATTTGCCTAATGGAATTGCTGAGTCGTATCATGTGCTTACATTCAGCTCTAATAATGCTAAATGGTTTTCAAAAGGATTGGACCAATTTTAAAACCCAGAAGTAATGTATGAGAGTTTAAGATAATCCTCCCAAACACTTGACATTGTTTGTCTTTTTAATCATTCTGGTGACCATAGCATGGCATCTCGTGCTTTTGATTTGCAATTCTCAGATGACTAATGGAGTTGAGTATCTTTTCACGTTTATTGGACATTTGGGTATCTTCTTGTGTGATGTGCCTATTCAAGTGTTTTGCCCATTTTCTTTTTTTAATCAATTTTCATAAGTTCTTAATATATTCTGGATACAAATCCTTTTTCAGACATATGTATTATTAATATAAATATCTCCTTACTCTCTGATTTGCTTTTTTATTCTCTTTATAGTTCTTAACTTTAGTGTTTTCCAATTTATAATTTTCCCTTTAGAGTTAGTGTTTATTATGTCTTATTTAAGATCATAGAGGTATTCTCCCCACAAAATTTCTTCTAAAGGTTTACTGTTTTTATCTGACATGTTTAAATTTATAATCATATTAAATTGATTTTTTTGTACATGATGTGAATTAGGAGTCAAAATATTATTTTTCTGTAAGAAAATCATTCTCACCCAACACAATTATTAAAAATGCCGTCCTTTCTCACTGTATTAATTTCGCCTTGTTAAAAGCAATGATTATTTGTCTATTTTTGTACCAATACCATAGTATTAAATTAGACTCCCTTTATGAAAAGCCTTGCTATCTGGCAGTATAAGTCTTCCAGTTTTGTTCTTTTACTTAAAAGCTGCCTTGACAATTTAATAGCCATTTAGATTTTAGAATCAGTTTCCACCCAAAAAAAAAAAACTTGCTAAAATTTTTATTGAGATTGCATCTTTTGAAATTTGTTGACTTGAGCTTTATGACCCAGCATACGGTTAATTTTAGTAAGTGTTCCATGTGTATTACATAATCAACTGTCACTGGGTACAGTATTCTACATCTGTCATTTATTTAGGTCACAAGTATTAACTGCATTGATCGGATTATCTTTGTACCCTTTCTGGGTTTTTTTTCCTGTTTATTCTGTCAGCGATTGAGAAAGGTGTGCCGAAGGTTCCCATTACGATCGTGCACTTGTCTATTTCTACCGCTAGTTCTTTCAGTTTTTGCTTTCACATTTAGAGCACATACACTACCTTCAAGTGTGCCGACACTCTTTATTTCTAGTAATGTTTCTTCCTTAAAGTCCACTTATTGAATACGAATAAGGTTAAATCTGATTTCTTTTCATCTGTATTTACATGATATATCTCTTTTCACCCTTCTATTTTCAGGCTTTCAATGTCTTTAAATTTTAAAACTGTTAAGAGGCATCAGACTGGTTCTTTGATCAACTTCATTAATAACAGTCTTTTAACGGAAATACTTAATCCATTGAAATTTAATATAATTCCTAATTGGGTTTATAGCTACCATCTTACTATTTTCTTTATGACCCAGTTATCTCTTTTTTCCTCACTTCTTGCCTTCTTTTTGGATTAATAAAATGCCTTTATCATCTCACTTTTTTGCTTTTACCAACTTTTTAGTTAAAACAGCATTTTAGTATTATTTTAGTTAGACAAATTTACTTCATGCTAGAAACTTGGAATACTTTAATTCCATTTACTTCCTTCCAGTCTTTCAAATTGTTCTTATCATTATATAAATCACATATCATTTTAACCAACAATATTACTGTTGTTATTCAGTACCGACAATATTTATATTTATTCACCAATATAGTGACCCTTTGTTGCTCTTCACTCTGTTCTGCAACCCATCAGGATTCCTTTCCTTTCTCCCTGACAAGCTCCTTTACTTCAGTATTTCTTTTGGTGCCAGTCTGCTGGTGATGAAGTCTCTCGGTTTTTGCTTATTTAAAAACATCTTTATCTGCCTTTAATGTTTTGACAATATTACTCATAGATCAAATTTGGAAGGCCTGGAGTTTATCTGTTCTGAGAGAAAAGCATCAAATCCTTTGTATACATATTTAGTTTTACTGTAAAACAGAAATCTATATATATTTTAAGGTTTAAAACTGAGTATCTTTACCATTGAAAAAAAATAAAATGTACAAATAAACAAGAACAAAATTACAACAGAGAATGTCAATTCCAAAACATCTTAAATATTTTGGAAGATTCTCCATCAAGTAGTAGAGCGAGTCATCATTAGGAGAGAATTTTATTTGAAAGCTATAATATTAAACTTCAACTAGGCAAGCCAACAGAGAAGCCATGCTATCAAAATATCCACTTAATGCCATTATCATTCTGCTTCTGCCCCATTCTCTCTTTCCTTTCCTTCTAACACTAAAACACCAAAACATCTCAAACCCATCCTTCTCTGACTTACTTCCATTTTATAAGATTTTTCTTTTTTATTTAACAAGAGAAAATACATGTATGTAACAATGTTAAATGTCCATAATCACACAGAGACGCACCGTAATCTCTGAATCCTCTAAAGAAAGAAGTAAAATCAAGAATTTTATGCACTAATACAAGGGGCATGAGCACCCTCCAGTTTCCAGCAGAGCAAGGGGAGAAAATGTTCTTCCCACAATGCATGGTCATGTGTTAATTCCGTATCACTGCATTCACTTTTTTTTTTTAGACAAGAAGGAATGTGTAAAAAACTTGGATCAGAAATGGGTAGATATTATTCCCCTCAGTGTACTTTGCTCAAGAGTCTCCAGCAAAATAAGCAGAGAAGCAGATATGAATGAGTAGGGGGCGGGAGGGAGGAGGGGAGGGGGGGAAAGGAGAGAGAGAGAGAGAGCCTCATCAGAACAACACAACTGAGCACAAAAGAAGACAAAATGAGATGATGTCAACTTGCTCCCACAGAATGTAAAATTTCTAAAAATAAAAGGAAGGCCAGAATCTATTAGTCTATCAGTCATCTTCCTCTTCAAACTTTCTCCTTCATCCACATCATCGACATTTGGTATTTTCACTGTCTCATGTATCTGTTTAGTCTCTATGATTCATTTTCAATATTTTCTACTGACTCTTCATTAATTCTATCTTTTGCCTTGTCATATATACTAATTCAAACGCTGAGTTCTCAATTTCGGTTATATTTTTCTGTTCTAGAATATCCATTTGCCATTTATTCTTCTCAATTTTCTTAGTAAAATTCTCCATCTTTTCATCTGTTTGTCTCATCTTTTCTTTCATTTGCTAAGACAGGTATTCTGGAGAAGAAATTCTGCCTCAAGACTGCAGCTTCAACTCCTGGCTGAGTTTCCAGCCTGTGGGCCTGCCCTGAAGATTTCGGACTTGTCACCTCCACAATAGTGTGAAATAATACCTTGAAATAAATCTCTTTATTTAAGTATATATATATACACACACACACGACAAAGATATATATATTTTTGGTTCTATTCCTCTAAAGACCCTGACTGATACATACACAGTCAGAGACTCCGTGTGTAGTTTCTCTACTCTAGTTTTCCAACCTTTCCTGATTTTATGATTCCTCCCTCTCTCAGCCCCACCTACACGTATCTCAGGTCTTAGCCTCCTCGCAGAAACCACCAAATAGTCTTGTGCTATATAGCAATGTTTCAGACAACAACGGACCACATATACAACAGTGGCCCCATAAGATTATAATACCACATTTTTACTGTACCTTGTCTATATTTAGATATATTTAGATATGCAGACACTCACCATTGTGTCACAATTGCCCGCAGTATTCAGTACAGGGACATGCTGTCCAGCTGTGTAGCCTAGCAGCAATAGGCCACACCATATAGCCTAGATGTGTAGTAGGCCAGACCAGCTAGATTTGTGTAAATACACTCTATCATGTTCACACAATGACAAAATTGCCTAACAATGCATTTCTCAGAACATATTGTTAAGCAATACATGACTGTATAATTCTTGGGGCTGAGTTTTCCAAATTTTTGTTTCAACAGTTTCTACACCTCTGCTTTCCTATTTCTATCCCTCAGACCCTTCTTCTAATAGCTAGAAAAGAACAGCAACAAATGTAATTGGCATAACTGAGATGAAAATTCTCAGAATACACAGACACACACTTGCATACACGGATTCCCGCATAAGGGAAACTTTAGATTGCAAAAGACTGTCTATGATGTCACAGTTCTTTAATTACATGTTTTTAAAGGTAAGATACATTTTAAGGTGGGATTTTTGTGCCAACATGAAACTCAGAATTACTTCTATACAATTAGAAGGAAATAGGGAAATAAAAATTAAAGGAAAAGTATAATTTCATTTACAGAAATCGAATTCTAAATCTAATGCATGCCTATTTTGAAATCCAAACATTACACATGAAAAACTTATTTTTCAATGATGAACTGTAAACTTCACAGTTCGAAAAGAATTGTCTAGTAAGATATTTCAAGTCTACTTTTTCTAAAAAAATGCTAAACTTTCAAGTTACTCATGCTCTTTAAAATTAAAACATTTTAATACTTAAATACTTAACTGGAATCAATATTGATTCATGCAGCCTTAGAAATGCATTAAATAATATAAAAGAACATTTTTGGCATTAAAAGTCAGTCACACTCACCTCCCACATCAACCTGTAATCCATATTTTCATCCAAGTCTTCAGGCATTCTCTTCTCTCCAGCAAAGGGTCCAAACTTTTCACCCTGAGTAGCAAGAATTATATTGAAAGAGGATTAGTACAATAATCAAGTTGCTAAAATGAACCATTGTTTTCTTCTGGATTTTTTTCCTCCAAACCTTCATGCCCAACGATTGAGACACTTTTAAGATATTAACTAATTTGCATAACACAAAATATTTACATATTTAAAATCCAGCTTCATCTGTTTTGAATCTCAGACCCTAAATCTACAACATAGGAGCCAACATAAAAGGGTTAAATTGCTTAACCTTCAAATTCTGGCAAGGCACTGCACTTTGAGCTTCATGTTTCAATCTTCTTCATAGCCTCTGTCAGTCGTCTTGAAAAAGCACCGAGTTTTGCTTGACTTGAGAGACAAGCCCACCAGGCAGAAAATCACCTGGTTTCCATAAAAATTATAAATTCATCCCTACTGTGAATGAGAAAGAAGTAGGCTTGCCATTCTCAGAGGTAGACTGTTCATAAATAAACTTTAGGCTCACCTGTCAATCTTTCAATCAGCCAAGTGGGCACACTTTAAACCAGGGTTTCACCAGGTGTGTGCTTTGTCGCCCACCTACATGAGAATCACCAGCTGCTGGTTTCCAACACAGAATCCTGGGCTTTGTTAAAATCGGAATCTGGGAGTAGGGTGTGGGGAGCTGCACTTTGACAGATTCCCAGGTGAGAACCGCTGGCACGGCCCCTGGGTGTGTGAACCATGAGTGGCTGGGCCCTGCAGTCTGCACTGCAGGGACTTACGAGGACCACGTGTTCAAGGGGCAAGCAACACTCTTTTCTCTCTAAAGCAACCAAAGCAGGGACTGCAGAGACAGAGGGAATCAGTCGTGTCTGTCCAAGCAAACACTATGTAGAAATGTGTGCAGAGAGGATACAGATCCACTCGTGCCTTTGTGAGCTGCCTCCAAACCTGCCTGGGACTATTTTTTCATAGAATCCGCCCCTTCACACAGAGGCAGTAGGAAAAAAAAAAACCAACAAAATCTCCAGGGGAACTTCTGATGAACATTGTTAGGGGAAAAATAACCACCAGTGCAATGTTTCAAGGAATATAAATTACTTAATGAACAACAGAAAACCCAACTCCCAGGAATAATAAAATTTTAAAGCTGAAAGAAATTACAAACAGCTAACTGAGCCCCTCCATTTTACAGATGGAGAAAAGAGGTCCTGAGAAGTCATAAATGCTGGCAGGGCCAGGAAGACCATTTTCTTTAATGTTAACCTCAGAGCAGCAAAGACCTACAGGGATCCCTCAAATTCAGACTATAATTGTAAATAACTTAAACACAGGCATAGCAAAGAAACAGGGAGATTGCTGACTATTTAGAATAACATCAGGAATATTAATATAGAGAGCAAACGGGAGAAGCTGGAAGCCAGCTTTGCGCCACAATCCTCTCACGCTAAAACGGGCACTCAGTAACACATCTCAGACACACACGACAGCCCCAAAGACGGTTTCTTTAAAAAGTAATCATTGCTCTCCTCAAGATGGGACCTAACCAGTATTTGACGGTAGTTAAGAAAAGCTCCATAAGAAATGAAAAAATATGGGAGGGGAATTAATATTTACTTAACTACTATGTGCCACATAGTCCCCATGGAATACCTAAGAAAACCAAAGCTCAAAGAGTTTAAGTGACTTGTTTGAGGTCAATCAGCTAGATGATCAGAGACAGGATCTATTCTGAGTGGAGGCTCAGGCACCTTCCACTTTACCAAGCCACCACTCCGAATCCTGACGGATGCTGGTATGTATGGCTCAGTGCCCAGGCACCCTTCTCAGCTTTCCAGTGACCACGATTTAGCAATTTCCTGGGCCATGCCTTGCTCAGTGCACACACCAGTACATCGACTGAACTGAAGAAACCGAGTAAACTGATGTTAAAACTAATCTACGAAACAGACCAAAGAAGGAAGGTGTGTGTTTTTGTAATAAATTTGAGGATTTGATATTAATGGAAGTGGTTGAACTTTCAGTCTACACTGTCGTGGCCTTTATCAACTATCACAGAAGGTATCAATAATCTTAGCACACACTTTCCAATGTAACTGATCTACCCAAGCCAAGCAGTCAGTTACTCTTTGAAGTAAAAATTTGGAGGAAAGAAAAATTGAATCAATCAATTCAGCAGTATTCAAAGGACTCAAGAGGAAGGAATGGAAACCCAAATAAAAGCAGTGGGGTCAGGGAAAGAAGCCTGCTTGGATACAGGCCTAGTAATATTATTAAAGGACTTAAAGCTTTGAAAACACAAACTAAGAATCAAAATGCTGACTTTAAACCTTCACCATTAATAGTGAATGGTCACTCTCTATCATAAATCAAACCATCAGGCTACAATAAACAGTGGCTTTTAATTTTTTCCTCAACTCTTAGTAAGAAATATATTTTGCATCTCAACCTAGCACATTCACACATATACATAGAAACACATTTATAAAATTAAAATATTGTATCTATTTCTCAAAAAAGTACTATCCTTACTCTGTACAATGTACTCCCATATTCTCTACTCAGTTACTTTGCTTTTTAAAAAAATAAGTGTTTTGGCCCAATAATTTTGGAATTTACCAATGAGCTGCATTCCAGTTTGAAAAACCATGACATAAAAACACAGATAGAAGGAGTGAATTCATTAATATAAGTGTATTTAGTGGTCTGGCTTAGATGAGATTTCCTTGAAAGTACATTAGTGAATGTACTGGAATGATTTGATCAAATAAACTTGAGTTTCTGTGCTGCAAGATTATAAAAATGTAAATAGCAAACTCTCAATTATCCATAATACTTGTGGTAAGAAACAATGCAGGTATTTAAAATATAATTTATATTGAGCTTTAGGTGAAGATTTCATACTTACTAGACCCACTCTCACTGTCACTTCCCCTAGAATTCCAGCAACAGATACCCACCTCTTCTCTCTTTGTTCATTGTTGTCTCTATTACACAAATAGCATTTTCTAAAAATTCGGATTATAATTTTATTTTTAGTTGCTAACCATTTCCTATGGAGATTCTAACTTAAGCATAAGCCTATTCTACCTCAATGGGCTTCAAACCTGCTTGGGTAGCACAACTATGAATAAAAAATTGGGGGTGCCTGCCCCATATTTTATTATTTTTGCTGAGTGGAATCATATGAAGTTGTCAATATCTGACCATTTTCAAGCTATAATATGAAAGTTTTTCATGTGATTCATCATAAATTACATACACGTACATTAGTATATTAAACACCTATGGGAGGTTCATAATTAATGATAGGAAGGAAACCCATATATTTCAAATAATCTTCTTGAAAACTTCAAAAATTTCTGGCTGACTTCCTGTCATCATTGGTTTTACTTTTTCTAATAAAGCTGCTGAAGATCTCATACTAGCAGCAGCAAAACTGCCAGCTCTTCCATTTTCTTGCTTTCCATTTGCCTGCATTACTGAATTCTCTTCACTCTGTGGCTGCTTTGCAAGAACTGTCTTAAAATTCTTTGCTTGTAACTATTCTCAAGCGACCTCCAAGGCTGACAAATTCAGCAGTGAGGCAACACAACACCAGACACCCAACAACCAACAATAAATATGTAAATGATGCATTCCGGAGTGGCCAAGAGGTGAGTTGGAAAGGACATGCCCACCTAAAAAGTTTTTTCACTCTAACTGAATGTTGCTATATCACAATGTCGGCCCAACATTGCCAGATATATGCAATAACTCATAACTGAAATTTGCATGTGAAAATACTACTTTCCCATATTGGCAATGAATTCCAAGTTTTCAAAACTCTGTGCAGGTCAAATAAAATGTAGCTTTAAGACAAATTCAACACATACACACAAAATTGTCTGAGACAAACTCACTTCTCAGACTGATCCAATGTCCAGCCTACGATGGTGCTTCTTTGTTTATTCAACTGTTTCTGAAGAAAGCAGATAATTAATGCATTCGATCTGTCATGCACTAAACTGGACAGTAATTTTTAATAAAAAAGAAATGTATGATTGCAAAAATGTGGGCCATTTTCTCTCATTTTGCTTAATATTAGGAAGAGGGTGAAAACAAGATTTACTGCAGATATTTCTGTTAGAATTGTGGGAAAAGCACTAGGTGAGGCTTCGAGAGACTTGTATCCTCCTAATTCCTGTTCTGTTCTTAAATGATGGCACAAATCTTCTGAGCCTCAGTTTCCTCAACTATAGAATTTAGGGATTTGAAGTAGTTAATTCTAAGATTCCTTCTAGCTCTTAAATTCCATTAGAAAGAGCTTCCACAGGACAAATTAGAACAATATGAGAATCAAAGAGAACTGGAGTGTAATTAACTGGAAACACATTAACAAATTCCATAATGATTGTCAGAGAGAGAAAGAAAAAGGAAATTTAAAAAAACACCTCATTTGCCATCATTAGAGGATAATAACTTATTATAAAAATTAGTAAAGGGAAAGAAGCATTTTGTCCTGCCTTTTCAATAGTAACCACAGTTCAGGATCACCAGACAGCAGCAATTGGTTATGGCAAGCTCTTCTTCACAGAGAAATGCTCACTTATAAATAAAGGGGAAATATTTGATTTAGCAAATGACTGTTTCGAAATCTGAATAACATAACTGATTTGGGCAAGTATTATCCACGGATGCTAAAACCACTAGGTAAAATGTTGACAGTGAAAAAGATATCCATACAGTATCAGCTCACAGATTACTTGCTAAGCACAAAGGGAAAACAATACCTTTACAATGAAAAAATTACCTTAAGCCAGTGTTGGCATCACTAACAGTGGGGAAGGCAGACACGTCCCCTGTGATAATGCAGTACAAAGCAAACCAGCATCACTCTTGCCAAAAATATTTATATCTAATTTCCAGACTACAGGAAATACAGAAGATAGAGAAATAAGTTAAATAAAGCCCTGCGAAAACGATCAGATAAATCCAGATGTGAAATACTCCAAGAACAACTGGCCTGATCTGTTCGGAAAGTCACTGTTATTAAAAAGCGGGAGGCATCTAGTTAATACACATAACTACATGTAACGTGTCACCCTTGATCAGATCCTGGTTCAAAAATAAGCAGCTATAGGCCGGGCGCGGTGGCTCATACCTGTAATCCTAGCATTCTGGGAGGCCGAGGCGGGTGGATCGCTCAAGGTCAGGAGTTCAAGACCAACCTGAGCAAGAGCGAGACCTCGTCTCTACTAAAAAAAAAAAAATAGAAACAAATTATCTGGACAACTAAAAATATATAGAAAAAAATTAGCCGGGCATGGTGGCACATGCCTGTGGTCCCAGCTACTCAGGAGGCTGAGGCAGTAGGATCGCTTGAGCCAGGAGTTTGAGGTTGCTGTGAGCTAGGCTGACGCCACGGCACTCACTCTAGCCAGGGCAACAGAGTGAGACTCTGTCTCAAAAATAAATAAATAAATAAATAAATAGCTATAAAAACATTTTGGAGACAATTAGAGTAATTTAAATATGGGCTGTTACTTGAAGACATTAGGAAATTACTATTATTTTTGTTGGCATTAAAATATTAGGGCTACTTAGGGGAATGTCCTTATACTGAAGAATTGAGGGGTAAATTGTCATAATGTCAGTATTTACTTTGAAATGGTTTAGCAAGTAATAAATATACATATAGATGAAATAAATTACATTAAAAGGAATCAATCTTCTGCTGAATCATTTATATTTGAAATAATGATGGTTTTTCACAGGAGTCTAGAGTCCTGGCTTAGAACATAATTGTGTTTAGATGTTAAACTACTTTGTGTGTGTGTTCGGCAATACAATTAGGCCTCCAACAATGTATTAAATATGTTTCTCAAAAGTTCAATATGAAAAATTTCCAATCTTCTTTCCCTGCTAGGAATGCTGAGGCACAGACTAGTTGCCTCCCTATCTTCATTCTCCTAAGTACTAAAACACTGACCTTGTGAAGGGTACTAGTGTATCCAGGTACAATAGCACACTTACCTGGAGAAGAGGAGAGCAAACTACCTGCAAGCAGAAATCACTGTATGGAATTACCACAAAAGATCTTAAATGAAGCTGAGTCAGCTGAAAAGTATACCCAATACCAATACTTTGGATACTTCCTCTTTCTCCCCACCTGGGATATGAGCATGATAGCTGGGGCTGAAGCAGCTACTTGAGGCCAAGAGAATTGCAAAGACTTCCACTCTAATATTTTGAGCCACTGAACCAATGGCAGCAAATGTCTACCTGCCAACTGCTTTTATAAGAACATAAACACAAAGGTTTAGATTACTGCAGTTGTCTCTATTACTCTCAGTTGATACAGCAGGGGAAAGAAATACAGTGGTGCCCAGGATATAACAGAATTCTTTATGAAATACATCACTTATAAAATAATAGGAAAAGGGAATGCAAGAATGTTATGAAGAAGAAAGATTGTGAGTATATGGTGACCTAAATGCAGCACCTTTCCCCTTCATCCCCAAACCTAAGCTACTTGCTGCTGTGGAGCAAAATAACTGCTACTAGCACCTGTGGGCAACTAGGTGTAAGAGAGACCTTGGGTCCTGGCGGAGACCCAGTGTGAGGCGTTCCCTCCAGCAGGCTGGGTGGTAAAGCGAGAATAGCGGAAGGGCCAGCGCTGAGGACTGAAAACCAGGGAATCTCAAAAAGAACCTGAAAGACAGAGATGGGGGGCGGGGTACAGCCCACACTCTCTCCTACCCTTGATGCCCAGGAAATAAAAGGAGACCAGAAAGCTGAGTGACATGAAATTGACAGCCTGTCTGCAAGTGCAGGCCACAGAACAGAGACCCCTTTGCCTTCTACCACCTGCAGCACTGACATCGCAGGGGATTCTCCAACAACCAGCCTAGGCAAATAGCCTATACGAAGGAGCACAGCTGCCAGGGAAAGGAAAATAAGGCAGAAAAATGAGACCCGCGCCCTAAAAAAACAGAACTTCTGTAGCAGACAGAATACCTCAACATAAGTCGATTTAAGGAGATTCAAATACAGGTCATGCACACACACACACACACAAACTTTTAAGAGTTAAAACCATAGCTACCCAATTAAATATTTTTGTAGAATGAATTAAAAGAGACAATCAAATTCAAAAAATATCTCAAAGGAAAATTATGGAGAAATCAAAATAAGATGTTTACAGACTAGATCCAGGAGAACTCACGTACAAAAATATAGTTCCAGAAAAATTTTTTTAAATGGGGTGAGAGACAATTATTAAGGACATTTTCCTACATTAAAGATAAATCTGCTTCTGTAGATTACATGGCCTTACTCATTCTCAAGCCAGAATAATGACAAAGGAGTCTAGGCACATTCTAGTAAAAATCTTGAACTCTAAAAACAAAGAAGGAGAACTTACAAGCTTCCAAATAGAAATAAAAGGTTGCCTACAAAGTATAAAATATCAGACTGGCATCAAACTTCACACTTCCAAATGGAACCTGCAAAATAGTGGGAAACAATCAACAGACTACAAAAAATACAACCTGAGAATCACTTACCCAGTCAAGAAATCCTTTGCAATCAGGTGGAAAGAGAGCTATTTGATGATACACACACGTGCAGAGAGAACATTACCCACATGATTTAATGAGAAAAAGAACCACGAAAAGTCTCTAAGTAAATAAATGAACCAGAAAAAAAAGGAAAGAAAATAGAAGAAGACGCATAACTGGTGTATATACACACACAACTAATGTGTAACAATAAACTGGATATGTGGAATATGTAAGCTAAATAGCAACTCTTGAAACAACAAGGATATACTTTTAAAAGAAATTCTATTAAATAACACAGCATTCATCAAAACTGAGAGAAGTTGCTGGGGAAGGCAGGCATCCTCTGAACCTCTTGTTAGCTTATCTTACCTGAACAAGCCTGCTCTTGCCCAATCTCCATTTTACAAAATACCTGCTAACAAAGGGGGTGTGGGGGGGAGACTAGGAAAATGGCAGGGCTGGAGGTTTATAATGCCCATTGTTCCTGAAGAGTCAACAAATGTTCTGGAAAGAATGTGACTTAGAACTTTAGTGAGACTTAGGTTTGAAGTCTAACTCAGCAGAAAATACAACTTTACAGAATTTCTGCTTTTTCATGTCTAAATGAGGATTAACACTGATCTTATGGGAGTGTTGTACCGGCGAAGCTACCAATATAGGGGAACTTCCAAGATGGGCCCTGGCACAAAGTATCTGCTCAGTAAACAGTTCTCCACTGACTTCACCGCTCCAGATGTCACCTATCCTGTGAAACAACCATAACACAAGTTATGGTGTTATTAACTTCAACTCCAAAGATTTAGAATGTTCCTGCAACCTCTTCTTCTAGGCCTTCGCTTTCAAAATCCAACATTTCCAGGCCACTCCTGTATGAAAAGAGCAATGTGCTTGCTCTGATAACATGCCTTTAACTAACTTTCTGGAAGGAGAGGGCAATCCGATGTCAGAAAAAAAATCCAAAAAAGCAGAGAAAAAAGATACAGAGATTCAAGGATTATCTAGCTGGTACCTCCCAGAAGGCACATACATTCTAGGAGGGAAGAAAGTGGGTGTCCGAACGAATTCTAAGGCCTGTGTTGAACTGCACCCTGGGCTGCTCTCCCACCCCCACATGGAAAGTCGGGGTTCCTCGCCACGCTAACTCATCCTAAAGGAAAAGGCGGCGGCGGAGCCGTGCGTGCGGGCGAGGACACCGCCACGCGTGCCTTCCAGCGCAGGGACGCAGCTCGCAGCCGTCACCACGGAAGAGGGAGGCTCCCTCGCACTCACTTCCTGCGGGAGCGAGGAGCGACGTCCTGCGCGGGGAGGCCGGGGCAGCCTCCCGCGCCGTTCGGGAGCGCGACGCGCCGGCGACACCTACGTGGCGCGGCCGCAGAGGGACGGCGAGCGAAGGCCGCCCGCACCGCGCCCCGCAGTCCCGGCCTAGGCCCCCACCGGACGCAGCCGGGCCGGAGAGGGGCGGCCGCGAAGCCCGCGGCGGCCGCTCCGGGAGGCGCCAGGGCAGGGCCGCAGGCCGCCGCCGGGTCACCCACCTTTCTCACGCCGCGGGCCGTGTAGAGCCCCATCCCGTCCTGCACCCGGGAGGACTTCAGGGAGAACCTGTCTGGCACGTACATGCCCAGCATGTTCCCGGCCGCGCCGCCGCCTCGCTCAACACCGACACTGCGCCCCGGCGGCGGCGCATCGAAATTGGGGTGCTGGGGTGGAGGGGAGCCGCAGGCAGGGACGAAGGAGGTGGCCTTTTCCTCCCAGAATCCCCACCTCCCTGCGATTCCAGGATCCCCCGCGGCTCAGCCCCTCCTCGGCCCGGCTCGGGCTCGGCCCGGAGCGGCCGCTGCCATCGCCACCGCGGGGGCGCGGGCCGGGCGCCGCGCTGATTGGCCTGGAGTCGGCGGCTCGGAGCGCCCGGGCGCGGAGCCCGGAGCAGGGCCGACCCGGGCTGCGAACCCGGCCGGCGGCGCGCGTCCCGCCTGCGTCCGCTCCGGGTTTCGACCCTTGCCACCCAGAACTAATACTCCCGGGCAGGGAGTTCTGCCCGCTGCCCCTCAGATGCGAAGTGACTCGGGCCTGGACGCAGCGGGAGCCTCCTCCCCAACGGCCTCGCCGGTTCCCGGCTGAGGGCAGGCTCGGCGCCCGCGCTGAGGGCAGGCCGTGCGGTCCCCCAGGCTTCCGCGCGCCCGCCCTCGGCTTACGGTTCGAACTCACAGAGATCAGAAAGTATGTTGAAGAACGTACGCAGAGACTGGTGGCAAATCATTTAATACTTAAATCGCTAGAAACTAGTCCTTTTTTGGTAACGTGACCCCTGGCAAGTTTTGCACGTCCCGAGGCAGGCTGTTCCTGAGTCCTCCCTTGCTGACTGCAGACCTTCAGACGGGAGCGAGCGCCCAAACGGCAGTAGTCGCCGCAGACCTTGTTTTAGTGCTTTAAAGAAAGCTGGTAGGTTGTGCGGCGTGCTAAGGAGCTTTACAAGCCTGCTCCATCATCTGCCCATTTCTCTTGATAGTTATGGGAATTTTCTACGGGGGCGAGGGGCCGTCGTTTCTTGGAAACCATTTGATGTTCCCAATTCGTGTTCTCATAAACCATTAAAAAAATACACATAGTTTTGACAAAATGAAAGACTGCACTCACACACACACACACACACACAC
>NW_012147864.1:2638686-2644497 GCF_000956105.1 Propithecus coquereli
AGCCCAGAATTTATTTTGCTCTTTGTTGTGCCTCACAAGAATCTGGGCTAAGCAGGTTTTCCAGGGCTCCTTTGAACCAGGGCTGAAACCAAGCCCGACTAGATCCACTGGGGAAGCCGGAACCAGACCACAACGCACAGGGTGGGGCCCTGGCATTTTCCTCAGGGCTTTCAGCGTGGTCAGACAGTCTTTCAGCCACCCTCTGCCAGACAGGGTTCCCAGTCAAATGCTCTGCCATGTTTCTTTGGGCACAGAAATTTCCACAGCTTTTGATCACTAGAGAGGAAAAGAAATGTCTCACAGAACCCTTATTCACTGAGGACCCTGCTTTGGCATCTCTCTCTTTGGGTTGCACGCTATGTTTCTGGGGAACAAGGCTGCAGGTTTGAGAATGTTTCTCTCTCTGAACGTAGGTATCTTTACTAATTAGGAAATGGTAAAAATAAGTCAATCAAATTTAAAGGTAAATCTGAAATCAATACCATAGAAACTTCCCAGATCTTTTATGAATCTCAGAGATTTTTTTTTTTACAATTGACGCAAACACTATCTTTTATTAAAGCATACAATGTTCTTTTTATCTATTTAATAGAGTGCTCTGAAAATCAACTAACTGAAACATGGGAGCCAGCAATAAAAAGTTCTTAATAATAAGTACCAATACAACACATAAAAAAGGATACATGTTTGCCAAATCAAAATGCACAATACTGACCGGAAATTTGATTTTGAAGCCTATAAGACAGTGGTAGTACAGTGAGTCATTTCTTAAAACTTTAAAAGCTAGAAACTGACCTTACAATAATATCTTTGAAAAACGGGAAATTAAAAGTCTGCTTTATATCAAGAGTTTAAATCCAGACTTAAAAAAATAAATAAGAAAATCAAAAATTGATATTAAAGTACTACCATGCACCTGATTTACTTATCCTACAAAATATTGCACTATCTTGACACAAGAGAAATTACTCAAAATACAATTCTCCTTACTTTCAAATTTGCTTTTAGAGGATTTTTTTCATTGGTATGCCTAAAGCAAGCTCTAGTTATTGAATTCAAACTTGTATACTTGTGTGGGCCTTGTTTTCTCATTTTAGGGAAGATTTGAATTATAATTCTATATTAATTATTTTACCACACATACTGTTGAATTCTTTTAATTGTGCCTCAGTTATTAATGACTGAGTCCAAGTGCCATAGTACCCTAAAAGCTTGATAGAAAAAAAAAAAAAAACAGATTTATTTGTCTGTAGTTTCCAGAGAGCCAGAGGGATTTTGTAGTGAATGGGTATAAAACTAAGTTCCCAAAACAGAAAAGAATAAAGATTTATTTGGTGTGACTCAAAAAAATCATTAAAATCCAGAGTACAGGTATCAGATTCTTGCTCTTAAACCATCTCTCCTAAGCATTGATTCTACAATAGCAATAGCACCACGAAAAGATGACCATGAAACTTGAAAAAGTCTGAACATTAAATTTTTCTTAATCTCTTGTTTTTAAGAGATGGCACTACACACTTGAACGCAGTACCAAAAGAGAATCATAAAAATTTTTAACTTTCTAGTTAAAAACTAAAAGTTGTCAGGACTACAGTGAGTAACATTATGCTGTAGTTTGAATGTTTCCGCCAAAAGTTCATGTGTTGGAAACTTAATCCCTAATGCAACAGTGTTGGAAGGTGGGCCCTAATGAGAGGTGATTGGGTCATGAGGCGAGAGACCTCATGAACTGATTAATGTCATTATTACAAGAGAGGGTTAGTTATCTCAAGAGGGGGTTGTTATAAAAGCAAGTTTGGCCTGATTTCCTCCATCTCTCCTGCTCACTTCTGCCTTCTACCCTTCTGCCATGGGATGACCCTGGCCAAAGGCTGGCAGCATGATCTTGACCTTCCCAGACACCAGAACCATGAGTCAAATAAGCTTCTGTGTGAATTAAGCGGTCTGTAGTAATCTAAGAGCAGAAAACAGATTAAGACAGAAAATTGGTTCTGAGACATGGGGTTGTTACTATTACAAATACCCAAAAATGTGGAAGCAGCTTTGGAACTGGGTAATGAGTAAAGACTGGAAGAATTTGGAGGAACAGGCTAGAAAAGGCCTATATTGCCATGAACAGAGCTTTAAGGGCAATTCAGGTGAAGGCTCAGAAAAAGATGCTAGAACTAGGGACACTATGAATCTTCTAAGAAAT
Organism: Propithecus coquereli; assembly: GCF_000956105.1. Lineage (NCBI taxonomy): Eukaryota > Metazoa > Chordata > Mammalia > Primates > Indriidae > Propithecus > Propithecus coquereli. The sequence continues at coordinate 2,640,881 of NW_012147864.1, forward strand.
TATTTAAGTGATCATGACCAGAATGTTGGTAGAAATATGGACAGTAAAGGCCATTCTGAGGAAGTCCAGACAAAAATGAGGAACAAGATATCGGACACTGACAAAAAGGCCATCCTTGTTATAAAGTAGCAAAGACCTGGGCTGAATTATGTCCATGTCCTCTAGGACTTTATGGAATGCAGAACAAGAATTATGAGCTAGAATATCTGGAGGAAGAAATATCTTAACAGCAAGCTTAGATATTCAGGCTGCTGTGTGGCCACTTTTAACCACATACAGAAAGATATGAAAGCAAAAGAATTAACTAAAAGGGAAGCAGTATGGCAAGATTTGAAAAATTTGCAGGTTGGCCACATAGAGTGAAAAGCCTGTTGAGGAGAGAATACTAAAGAGATTAACATGGCTAGAAAGGAGCCAGGTGCTATTCCTCAGGACAATGAGAGAAAGACCCTTGGGCATTTCAGAGATCTTCAACGATAACTCTCCCATCACAGGCCCAGAGCTTGAGGAGGGCAGAATGGTTTTGAGGCATGGGCCCAAGCACTGTTCATGGGCTTGCTGCCTAGAGCCACTTGGGTCTCTGCTTGCCCCATTTCAGCACAGTGCTCCCAAGCTGCCCTCAGCTGTGGCTCAAGTGGGCCCAGGTGCAGTTCAACCTGTCACTCCAGAAGTTGCAAGTGGTAAATCTTGGTAGCATCCATGTGATGTTAAGTCCGTAGGCATGCAGAATGCGAGAGCCCAGAATGCATGGCTTCCTCCATCTGGATTTCAAAGGATGTCACGGACAGCCTGGAAGCCCAGAGAGAGCCTTATTGCAGGAGCAGAGCCACCAAAGAGAACCCCACTAGGGCAATACCTAGTGGAGCTAGGGGAGCAGGACCACCACCAAGACACCAGAACTGTAGAGCTAACAGCATGCACAGCCAACCCAAGAGAGCTGAATCATGGGCTGAGCCCAGCAAATCTGGGAGGGCATGACGACCCAAGGCCTTGGTGATCCAACCCCTCCCCAGGCTGCTCAGGATGGAGAGTGTGCAGTCAAAGAAACTATTCTCCAGCTTTAAGATTTAATATTACTATTTTCTCTGTTGGGTTTTGGACTTACTTGGGGCCTCTCATTCCTTTCTTCTTGTCTATTTCTCCCTTTTAGAATAGGAGTTTCTACCCCATGTCTGTCCTATCATTGTATTTTGAAAATAGATAACTTGCTTAATTGCACAGGCTCATAGCTTTAAAAAGATTGCCTCAAGGTGAATTATGCCTTGAGTCTCACCCACATCTGATTTAGATGAGACTTGGGGCTTTGGATTTTTTTATTTGATGCTGGAATGAGTTAAGGCTTTTGGGACCATTGGAAAGGGATGAAATGTATTTTGCATTGTAAGAAGGTCATAAATTTGGGGGACAAAGTGTGTAATGCTATGGATTGAATATGTCCCTCAAAAGTTCATGTGTTGGAAACTTAATTTCTGGTGCAACAGTTTTAGGAGGCAGGGCCTAATAAAAGGTGATTGTGTTATAAGGGTAGAGCCCTTATGAATGGATTAATGTCATTATCACAGCAGTGGGTTAGTTATTGAGAGAGTACGTTATTATAAAAGCAAGTCTAGCCCAGTTTTGTCTTTGTCTGACATGCTTGCTTCCCCCTTCTACCCTTCTGCCATGGGATGACCCTCACCAGATGCCAGTGCCTCCAGAATTTTGAGTCAAATGAACTCGTTTTTTTTTTCAAATTACCATTCTGTGGTATTCTGTTATCGCAGCAGAAAATGAACTAAGGCACATTATAAAAACAAAATCTGAAGGATAAATTAGTGGTCCTTTCACCCCGAAGGGTGGTGCTGTTCATGGAGAAGAGTACAGAAGAGTAACAGGAAACCAAAGAAAAGTTAGAGAAAGAAACCCAGGTTGAGTTTCCAGTTGCTGAGTCCCTAGTACACATCAGAAACCAGACTAGGATCTTTGTATCCTTTCTCTTAAAGCCCTAGCAGCCATACCAAAGCTCCAAAGTTACAATAAGAGGGAAGTGGACAGATTTGGTGAAGCACGTAGTCAGCAGGAGTTCCAGAAGGGAGTTTTGATCAACTGAGAAATTCCCATGAGAGAAGCACAATCCAATAGAGAGAACAGAGAGGCTATACACACACACACACACACACACACACACACACACAGTTAACCTTTGAACCTTTGAACAACAGAAGGGTCCTGACCATAGAGCTCTAAAAAATATACTTTCAAATCTTATTATCAAATTTTATCAAGGACAAGCAGTAAATATTCCTGGTAGCATTGAACTCTTTTTTTCTTTTTCTTACAAACCAAAGTATCACTCCAGTGACTCAGAACTGAAACCAATATGCCTTTTATGACTTAACCATGGATGCAAGAGGCATCTTCAAAAGAAGGTGCAAAAAAGATGCAACCCTCCGAAGGTCCAGAACCACTCCTAAAGACAGTCAAAAGAAAGACATGCATAAACCCGCTCCCAACAGCTGGCAATAATCAGTATGTTAGTTGAAAAGAGGCACAACGCACACTTTTGTCTGGCCATATTCTTGAGGCCCCAACCTGAAGTTGGCTGCCTGCAAATGCAAAAACAGCAACTCATGCACCTTTGACAAGTGGAAAGTCAAGCCAAGTTCTCAGGACAATACGAGACAAACAGGAAAGTAATAGCTATTTCTGGGAAAAAGGGATCAATACTGCTGGGTACCCCAAACCCAATTTAACCAGAGTCACAATCCAAACAGATGATTCTTCCGCAATCTGAATTTGGAAAGGAGAAATTTTTACCTTCCTCTCTCAACTAGGCACTTCAGATAGAGATGTGAGAGAGCTGGCCTGGTAAGAATTCCTACCTCTCTCCCGTGTTTGTCAGTTTTCCCAGGACCTCATCTGCAGGCTCCAGAGTCAGTGGGGTGTGCCAGCCCTCCCTTCATGGTGGCCAGAAACTGTAGAGAATAAAATAATATCTTTTCCTCACTCATCTCTGGGACCTTCCTGGCTAAGAACCTAGAACAAAAGACCAATTAACAAGAGAAAGGCATGAAAATTTGGTTAATAAGTTTTATTTGACAAAAAAAGCCTTCATAAGGAAACGAATACCCAGAGAAACAGGTACCCCTATTTTGTTGAAGAAGTGGATAGTAATGGAGAAATATAATTGGTCAAAGAGGTATGATCTAATGATAATAAACTGAGGAGCATTTATCAAGGCATGCTTGTTTGTTCAGATTCTTCTCTGTGTTCCTGTGTCTTCAGAAATAAGGAGATTCCTTTCCTTGAGTATAGCTAAGGTATCTCTCAAATGAGGGTCTAATGACCTCCTTCAGGGGAAGATTAGAGAATTCTTCCTAGGATTTATGACCTGCTTCAAGGGAGAAGGGCAAGAGAAGGTCAGAGAGTGACCTTCTGTTCCTGTGGTTTCCTCAAATGCCAAAGTGCCATATTTTGGGGTAGCATGTCCCGAATCCAATCACCGGCAAAGTAAATTTTATTCGCCCCATTTTCTACACAAGGAAACTAAATCTTGGAGAGGTTACTAATCTTATTAATCAATTTCATACATTCATGAAGTGGTGAAGGTGATTCAAACCCAGGACTGGCTGATTCCA
>NW_012147864.1:2646205-2647913 GCF_000956105.1 Propithecus coquereli
GTTGTTTGATTTTTTCTTGCTGATTTTCCTGAGTTCTATATAGATTCTAGTTATCAGCCCTTTATCATATGTGTAGCATGTGAATATTTTCTCTCATTCTGTAGGTTGTCTGTTTCCTCCCATGATAGTTTCCTTGGCTGTGCAGAAGCTTTTAAATTTGATCAGGTCCCATTTATTTATTTTTGTTGTTGCTGTGATTGCCTTTGGGGTCCTCTTCCTAAATTCTTTCCCTAGGCCAATGTCTATAAGAGCTTTTCAACATTTTCTTCTAGAATTTTTACAGTTTCATGCCTTAGGTTTAAGTCTATTATCCACCATGAATTGATTTTTGTGAGAGGTGAGAGGTGCAGATCTTGTTTCGGTCTTCTACATGTGGCTATCCAATCTCCCTAGCACCATTTATTGAATAAGGATTCTTTTCCCCAGTGTATATTTTTGTCTGCTTTGTCAAAGATCAGATGGCTATATGAGGTTGGTTTTACATCTGTGTTCTCAGTTCTATTCCATTGGTCTATATCTCTATTCTTGTGTCAGTACCACGCTGTTTTGGTTACTATAGCCTTGTAGTATAGCTTGAAGTCTGATAAATTGATGCTTCCCAATTCGTTCTTTTTGCTTAGGATTGTTTTTGCTATACGGGGCCTTCTCTGGTTCCATACGAAGCGTAGAATTATTTTTTCTAGATCTGCAAAAAATAATGTTGGTATTCTAATAGGGATTGCATTGAATCTGTAGATCACTTTGAGTAGCATAGACATTTTAACAATGTTGATTATGCCTACCCATGAGCATGGTATGGTTTTCCGTCTGTTTATATCCTCTGCTATTTCCCTCCTCAGTGTTTCATAGTTCTCCCTGTGGAGGTCTTTTACCTCCTTAGTTAAATATATTTCCAGGTATTTTATTTTCTTTGTTGCTACTGTGAAGGGTATTCAGTCTTTGATTTGGTTCTCAGTTGACTGTTTTGGGGTACTGACTCATCATACAGGGCGTGGTTGATACTTTTGCCCTTATTAAAACAAAATGGTGACTTCAAAGCTAAACTATTTTAAAAACAAAGGACACCTTCTTAACAGACCATGCCAAATGAGTAAGGAGGACTCTTAGTTAAGTGATCATTTTCTTTAAACTCTCTGAAACTATGTAAATAAAGTAATACTAGTAATAATAATATCTTACTAATTATTTAACACAGCAGCAATAATCAGCTTTTTCCCTAGAAAATGCTATTTCAAATAAACATCATAATTAGGTGCTGACGTCTTGGTGACCTCTCAATAAAAAGGGGCTCTTGCACAGCCAATAACAAAATCCACGCTGAATTAGGATCTTCTAAGGCCTCCTCTCTATCAGCTGTTTCTTCTCATGTTTAGCAGCTTAAAGTTTCAGGTAGAATTTAATCATCAGAAAAGTGAGCTTCTAAGTCCTATTATGCTTAGTATAATATCATAGTAAATTAACATTGTTTCAAGATCACTAATTTTAAAATTTCTCTCTGTTGTTTCCAACAGAACTAAACAGCATATTAACATAGTTTTATGTATGAATTAAGACTTTTAAAACTTGGCTTATTAGATAAGTTCAAAATAATAATGTTTATTAACATTGGTTTTATGTGTTTTGAAAAAGTCTTTGTAATTAGACAACAGTATATTAATGTCACTTATTTCTAACACAGTGACAAAATTTTCTATTGCTGAAACAGGTC
>NW_012147864.1:2649118-2650761 GCF_000956105.1 Propithecus coquereli
CTTATAGATCATTTGTATCTCCAAAAAAGGTGAAAATAATTCTACAAGTAGTTAAATTTTTAAACATATTTTGTCATTTTGAAGTTCTTGATTACATTCTTAATTCATTTAAAACTTTGTAAGAAGTTCTTTAATTTTTAGCTCAAAATATGTGGTATCCATATAAAAATAAACCTTTAAGATCATCATATATTCCTGCAACAAGTATTTATAGAATTCCTAATTATGTACCAAGCACAAAGAAGAAGCAACACTAGTTATCAGATTCTGCAAATACAAGAGTGCATGAAACTGTTCCTGTAATTGGCATTACTTCAGGGTGGGGAAGAGGGACAAGGGAGCTGTTTCATGTGTTACAAAGAATATCTCATCCAGGCTGTGTTACTGCCCAGTTGGAGGCTGGGTAAATTTGGGCACAGAGGTGGGGGCAGTCTTCCTAACAAGGAGGCTTTAACAGCATTTCTATCACTATAGGATGTATCTTACTATTAATAATAGGAAAAGAACACAGATATGGAACAGTCAGATTAAAGACAGAGCACTGTAGTCCTACACAGCAATACAAACATATTGCAGAGCTCAGAGCAAAGAAGCAAGGCCTTTTCTAAGCATCAATTAACATATTACATTTCAGCAAATGCATAAGCAAAGTCAGATTCATCAGCAAGTTTCTAGAAGGTAGAAGTTGACGTGACATGTTAACTTAAAAGAACAATTGTAAGGAACATACTCAACATGATAGACACGGAAGAGGATTCACAAGGGCCAGAGTTGATTCTTTGCACATAAGTTTAGGAAATGGGTAAACATGGGGCAAGACATACATGGTACATGTAACAAATTGTACACATGGCAAGTTATAAAGTATTATGAGAAATAAAGTGCAAATTGTTCTCGTCGAGAGGTTGGGTAATATCATCTTAAGCAAATCACTCATTAGGTGCTAAGACAGTTCCTCTACAACTAATTAAGTATCAACAGAGCTGAATGACCCCTACCTGTGTTTTACCACCAAGAGTCTGGTGCTCAGAGTGGGCCTTGCAGAATTCTGCCTATCGAGATTGAATATTGTCTGGGTATACATGTTACTCTAATATTTAGAAAAGATAATTAAAGTCAACACCAAAAAAATAGAAATATTTGAAATCTTTGTAATAATTTTCACACAATGAAAATATAAAAATAAAATAATGTGACCTAATCTTAAAACTATTTGGTTAATTTATTTTGGATTCCTAGGTCTAATATTTCACACACATTCTTCTCTTCTATCCCCTCTATTTCTTTTCCCTTTTCCTGCCAGTCTCCTGGAGCTCCAGTGTTATTATATGCTATAAAGAATATTTTACTCAGGCAATTGCATGCTTCTTAACTTTCAAGCTCGACAGGGAAAAATGTGGAGGTATTTATTCTCCAGTTTTATATTTTTTTCATGGGAAATGAAAGTTGAAATCTGAAAAGTAGCAACTTGCAGCAAAACATTATTTTTCTTCTTTTCCTAATATGTCTAAGTGACATCAAGTTCAAATACTTTATTACAGATAATTCTAGCCAATTTAAACGTTCAATTTCTCAATAAAATATGAATCAGGAAAAGTCAATATCTTTGCAAATATAATTCCAAATTTTGCCCTCAGATAATC
>NW_012147864.1:2651906-2652627 GCF_000956105.1 Propithecus coquereli
ATGGGGGCAGAAGAGGTCAAACTATCGCTCTTTGCTGATGATATGATCTTATATCTAGAAAGCCCCAAAGATTCGGCCAAGAAACTAGTGGAATTGATAAATAAATTCGGCAAAGTGTCAGGTTACAAAATCAATGTATATAAGCCAGTAGCATTCCTATATGCCAACAACAGTCAAACTGACAACCAAATCAAAGACTCAATACGCTTCACAATAGCAACAAAGAAAATAAAATACCTAGGAATATATTTAAATAAGGAGGTGAAAGACCTCTACAGGGAGGCCTATGAAACACTGAGGAGAGACTAGCAGAGGATGTAAACAGATGGAAAACCATACCATGCTTATGGATCAGCAGAATCAACATCATTAAAATGTCTATACTATCCAAAGTGATCTACAGATTCAATGCAATCCCTATTAAAATATCAATATCATTTTTTGCAGATTTAGAAAAACTAATTCTACACTTCGTATGGAACCAGAGAAAACCCTGTATAGCAAAAGCAACCTTAAGCAAAAAGAACAAATTGAGATCAATTTACCAGATTTCAAGCTATACTATAAGACTATAGTAACCAAAAGAGCATGGTACTGGCACAAGAAAAGAGACATAGACCAATAGAAAAATTTTAAATATAATCTATTGATCTTATGCCCTACAATATTCTGATAACAAAAATGAACAATAATACTACAAGAAAAAAATTATAATTCAATT
>NW_012147864.1:2656027-2670460 GCF_000956105.1 Propithecus coquereli
CCTGCTCTTACAGAAACACACATATGCTCAAGGAGAATGTTGTCACAATATTCATGTAATTGAAATTACAAATTCACACCAATAGAGGAATAGAAAAACAAAGTGAGAAAAACAAAGTGAGTCACAGATGGATAGAACAGTCAAAATGAGAATAAAATACTGTACTAGGTTAGGGTACAGCAGTAGATGCTAAAACAAAAAAAAAAAAACCAAAAAACAAAAACCCAGTTCTGTCCCTTTCCATTCAATGAAAACAGTGCAAGCACACTGGTGTTTAAAGCCTTTTTATGAGGGTGCACCTAATTTGTGGATTCACAGTCGACCTCGGTCTGTTTCTGAGAAACACTTGACAAAGAGGATGAGGGAGAACCAGAGACTTAAGCTCTAACATGATTCATTAACCTATATACATAGCCTTGGCTTCTCTTTAAAACTCACCTGAAAGTTTTAAGATACTTTGTTTTCCAGTTAAAAGAACTGAAACATTATTATACTAATTACCTTAGGAAACTAGAGAAAAGAACCAAAGATCTTTGAAAAAACATTTTTGCCTCTTTGACAAATATTTCTAGGCACAGTAAAATTAAATATCCCATTGTAAAAAGGTAAAGTGCCCCCAGTTGGGATATTACTTTCTGAATAATCCTGTGGATATTCCCAGTTTGAGCACCAAATCATAACTCACTCGTCAGGGTTCGTTAGAATCGTAAACTGCCATAGTAGAGTTTTATGAAGGACAGAAGGACCTCAGACTGAACTTGCCCAATTAAACAGATTAAATTCTAGCTATGAATTCAGGCCAGGGCCATGCATTATTGTTTTACTACAGAATAAACATAAATTTACCAACGCAGTGAAGTTTGCAGCTGGTGAAAGTCCATGATTTTCCCCATGGAAATATTTATTTATTTAACTCCAATTATAAAGTTAAAAAGGAATCTAATGCATCTAAGGCAGAAAAATGAGGAAAGAAAACATCTGTAACTTACAGATAAACATTTGGGACTAAATTTATTCTCATTTATTTGTGAACTATTTTAATTTGAGTTCAATGCAAGTACTTGAGGTGCATAATTCCACAGAGTAATAAAATAGACCTTAAAAACACAATGTACCAGTGTACAAGTAGCAATGAAGATAATATGCCTAGAAAAATACATGGCCTTAAGAGCTGTACCTAACATATGTTCAAATGCAATAAAGGATGAAACTTTGTGGTTTAAGGTGACCCATATATTGTCTTCTAAAAAATTGTTGTAATCTATTCAGGCTGCTATAGCAAAATACCATGGAACTGAGCTGGTGTTCCAAACATATTTTACCCCATGGAATTTATGTTGTCAATAACATTTAATTATTATGTGATTTTAATGATTCTCTGAAGCCACGGCTTTTCTGAGTCTTTCAAAAGAAAATTCAGTCAATTCTTCATTATTGAGTCTATAATTACTGCATATTGTTCAAGTCTCTTTGCTCCCAGCACTTCCATCCTTGTAAGTGAAAGAGAAAAAGAGAATCAAATAAGCCACTCTGATAAGTAGTTTCATGGAGAGCACCTTCTTACATATACAGACACACATGACTGCATATGATTTGGTTGTTAACCGCAGTCCAGACATAGCTAAGTGTTTTTAAAATATATTTTTTCTAATCCTCACAGTTCTCGTAAGGAGGTAGGATTTATTATTATTTCCATTTTTCATAAGAGAAAATTGAAGTCTAAAATCACATAGCTAGAGGTAAGGAAGATAGTCTACATTTAAATCTGTACCCTTAACCATGATTCTATATTACAAAATTAATAACTAAATTGAACTACTTGTCCTCTTTGTAGATTTCAACTTTCTATTACCCTTGTCTGCCATCACTAAGTATGATTGTATAACCACCTGCCTCGGAAGATTGTAGTGAGGACAATACAATAAGAAAGAGTGTAAAGCACATTGGAGACCATTCATAAGGCCCTACCAATAAATAAGGCTATTCACGTTTCAAAGATATATTGACTTTTCCCGGCAATGATAATGTAACTAGTAACATAGGCCCTGATATTAAGCCTAACTCTAATGATACTTAACCAAAAAGATCCCTTTGAAAAATCCAGTTCTGTATGAAAAACAAGTGTCAAGTTATATTGCACTTCTTTCTCCAGTCTGATTGCCCCTTTTAATCTCTTGGAATTTGTAAAATGCACTATCTTTGCGGGACTAATCTGGTGAGGAAGATTTGAGAATGGATTTAAACCAAATATGAAGTACATTTCTTATGTAATAAATGTAACATTGATGGATTTTTAATAAACTTGTTAGAACGCTATGATTTCTGTCTTTCATCTCTATTCTCAATCACTCGACCCCATCTCTAAGCTTGTGGATTTGATACATCCACACTGAGAACTAAACCTAGAGCAACCTAGCCAAAATTCATGTTGGTATCTGCCAGTATTCCTACAGCCCTCAACATTTGTAAAGACGTAGGCAAATTGTGATGTCAAGGAAGTGGTGTGGAACCCTTACTAAAGCCTGGACAGCTTGTCAATGTTTTCTTAGGGGAAAAAAAATCTGCATTCTGAATCAGTCAGATTCTGAAAATAAATTCCCCCAGAAGTTCTAAGGGGCCAGAGAAAGTCCATGAAACTGGTAAGAGCAGCTGATGGATCCCACCATATACCCTACTCCATCTCCACACCCACTTTTTACTTTCACAGAGAAAACTGAGCGGTTCTTCCTTTCCAAACCCCACACCAGTAGCGTTCTGTCCTCTCTCTCAGCTGGCTGGCCAAGGTGCCAGTATTCCTTCAGACTTTAAGTCAGTCACCCTGGATTCAAAGAAGCTCATAAAAAATAAAATGTACACTCTCCCATGCTCAAATATGCAACTCAGTGTTTCAGTGTTACTAACCAAAGAAGTACTCATTGATTTTTTTGAATGGTCTAAAAGTCATCCATTATTTGAATAACTAAAACTGTAAAATTGCATAGGCTTTTACTAAAATAGTTTAATTCCAATAAATTGGTTTTTTTCAATATTAAATTATACAAGTCATAATACTCATGAAATTTGCCAACTAGACTTTTAACAATGACTGTCAATGTCTTTCTGTTTTCAAGTTCATAGTTAATGGGATATTTAACCTTGAGGCTGATTTTCGTTGCTAATTAAAACTTTGCAATATGTATAATGTGTAATGATTTCAACATTCACTTCCATTCCACAGTTAAATAGATGATCTAAAAGCAATTGCTAATTCTATTACTATACATAAAGCTAGTAATAACTTTTCTTATTTTCTCTTCTACTACTCTTCAAACATTTTTTCTTACTAAAAGTGTTAAAACACAAAACTGTAACACCCCTCTTTCTGGAAAAAGTCAAGTATTTCTTATTGTTGAACTAGAGGCATTGCTAGCTCTAGATGAAGTGGTACACTGCTGAGAATAATTTCTATAGATAATGTGTTCTGTGTTTACTGCAACACAGTAAGTATTGCTTGATAATGTAAAAAATGGTGATTTTCTGTGTAAATGGTCTTCTTTTAGAAGTAAATTGTTCACTAAATTAGGTAATTTAAACCAGATTTACATAAATTTATATCACTTTAAAACAAGTTCTCCTTCATTTTCCCTCTGTGTAATAGAAAGCAATTTCAGTAAATACAGTATGTAACAGGTTTACATGTAAACATCCACCCCAAGAGCTCTTCCTGCTGCTTTCATTACCTGGTGTACCACCTCAAGTTTTATGTCCTGGAGAGCACAGGCCTTCCAAAACTGTTCATGGCTTCCGCATTTGATCACATTCAACAAACTTCCCAGAACCTGAGAAAATACAGCTTCCATATGTGCAAGTGTGAGAATACTGGGGAAATTTAATTGCAAAGGCGAACTCAGCTGTTTTATCAATCTTTTTACTCAACAAATGGTAAGTACTCATTCAATCCATTCTTTTTCAATTAAACTATTATAAACAGTAATTATAAATACCAAATATTAATAACCTTTCATGGATTCATGCATTAATATGACTGGAGGCATAGCCTCTCTATAATTGGTCCCCAAGAACCGATTTGAAATTTCTTCTCCTTTTGTCCTAAGATACATTTTTTCATAGTCAGGTAAGTCTTCACTCTTTTCTTCTTGTCTTTCCTTATCTAAACTTCCCAATGACAAACACTCTGTCCATTTCTCCTGTCCAGTGCAAACCCTGAAGTCTTCCTTGATTCACTGGCTCACATTTCCTTCTTTACACACAAGTAGTTTCAGTAGTAAGACAGGTAAGAAATTCATATCACTGCTCTAACAATACTACAGATAATCAATTTTAATGAATAAATAATGTTTTGATCACAAGTATTTTTATATTAATATTTATATAGATATTGTACAATCTTTCATAAATAGAGAAAATTATATAAGATCTTTGAGGAACAGCTCACTCTAAATTGGAATTTGTTTCTTTAGTATTTGATCCTGTTGTCTACAAAGCCACATACGGGTTTATTAGTACAATATGATATTTATATATGATATTTATATATGATATTTATTATCATTTAAGAACATTATCAAAAATAACACTTATCTATTTTAAATATTGCCCTTCTGTTCAGATTAACAGACCCAAATATTTTTCATGTTCCTTCCAGAAGGAAATTTATAATGCTATTACCTTGCATAAGTTACTGGAGCATATATACAATTCCTCAGATGTCTCCTTATATTTATTTATGTCTCTAACATAATCCTTGGCCACAACTTAAGACCCAAGGAATTTTCCTTTAAAAATGGATTCTTCCTTTCTCTTGCCTAATAAATGGCTATTTTCATGGTGAATTTTGTACTTTCTGTTTAAACCACTAAACTTCAAACTTAATTTTAATGTCTTTATATGATAATGCATACAATTTTAACATCCTAAAAATTTAAACAAAAAGAAAAATATCCCCCCACCCAAATAAAAACGTACGAAGAGTTCATTTGTCCTAAAATCTTTCTTTTGTTTTTTTTGTCCATATGGGGACAGTTCTGTGTAGGTGTCACCCATTGGGTACCAGGGAATATTCCCATCCATCACCAACCATCAGTTAATGCCCATTACCAAGCAGGCCTGGCTCTGCCCACCCCATCTAATCCTAGTCCCCCTTTATAGATTGTCCCTGCATCTAACAAACCTCAGGCCACAAATTCATAAATCAAGATATTTAGGCTCAAAGTCTTTGTCTGAATCTGTGAGATGGCTCTTCTGACCTTTACTCCTTTAAGGAACACAGGGATGGCCCCCAGTAGCATTACTCAGAGGTTCAACACAAGGCAGCCTCACACAGCCCTGGGGCACCTCTAATTGACTGCTAACCGTTCTTGGATAGTCAAACATCTGACCTGCTGCTGCTATCTTACCCGTAATAGGTGACAAGCTTGAAAAGCTGTCACCCTCTCTGTCTTTGGCTGTAAATGGTTGGTATTAACACCTTGGGTATTTCCCAATTGCTCCTCCTTAATTTTGTGTCTATGAATATGTCCTTCTGTATTTAAAAATTATAAATGCAAAGTTTGGTGCTGTTCAGTACTAAATGCCTCTTGATTACCCCTTTAGAGGAGCAGCTAAGTTATAGTAGACACTCCATAAATATGGCTGAACAAATAAAAACCAGACAGTAAAAATTTTAAAAGGACCGTCGGGTTGGCTAAAATTACAGACATCTTCTAATAACACAGCACCCAAGAGAAATATAGTAATAAGGAATAACAACAAGAAGTGTTATTTAGAAGTTACTATTATTTCTAGCCTAGTCTTATCTTACAAAATCTTCTCCCATTATTTGTGGCTGGACAGGGGTTTTTGTCTGTTTTGCTCACTGTAGTATCTCTTGCTACTTAGAATAGTACTTGGCTCATAGAAAGCACTCAATAAATACAATGGAATGAATGAATGAATGAATGAGTAAAAAAATGACAGCAAAAACAGAAGCTAGTATTTATTGAACACTTATTAGTGAAGCACTGGTTAAATTCCCACATGGACTTTCTTATCTATCTTGACAAACACAAGGAACTTTAGATCACATAGAAAAACAATCCAGATTAAAAAAATTGAGCTAGAGAAATTTAGTAATACTTGGATTCTGCAAACAATCACAAAGGTTCATGAGTGCAACTGCACAGAAAATGGCTCATTTTAGCTAGAACTACATAATTCAGTAAAGTATAAAATAGATGTTTCGTCTAAATTACCTTGCTCATCATTTGAGGTTTCCACATTATTTTCTTACTTCATAGCAAACCCTGGTTAACTAGTGGAAAGCTAAAATGTTTAACCTAAATATCACAATAATTGTTGAGTTTGTTGTGAAGAGTAAATGAGATGACAAATATAAAACACAGATAGCCTAGCATATATTAAGTGTTCAATAAATGTTAGTTATTCTTATTATTTTGTAAAATATTATTATCTCACAAGGTCTTATAAGGGAAATTGATGGTAGACTATTGATGGTCAAGATTTGTATTTCAATAAGAATAGATGACTGTGATAGTACTGTACTTTCCTAAAAAATGATTAATATTGTTTACTCGAGAAAACTTTTGAGGACTTTAATCATGGGCAGTCCATTACGTTACTCATGTTGGTTCATTACAAGTCCCCATGGAAGAGGAGAGCAGTGTAATTTATGGAACTCAGTGGAAACACAGACAAGTATAAGCAACCCATAATTAACCCCCTTAGGTCAGTATGAAAGAAGAAAAATAAAAGACAAAGTGCAGTTTTTCCTTGGAAAGATCAGCTTTACTTAGGTGTGGATAAAAGTGTGATGAACACATGCTAATCTTTCTTTTGCGGAGAACGAATTTAAGAAGTATACCCCTCCAAATGTGGCCAATATTTTGACAAGTATAATCAGGGTAGATAAGGCATGATACTTAATATTTGTCTTTAAAGATATTTCTTGAAGCTTAATTAAATTATAAGCCCTGGAATCTCTACTCTCTGGCCCTTTCAGTATCTATGGTCAATGGACTACATTTGTATGAAGATGTGATAATGACATTAAGGGAATTTATAAGGTAAGAGGGGTCTGAAGATTGTGTCTTTGAGCTATTGAAAGCAAGCTTTTTTCTCTTAAACCGAGAGAGCTAATGTTAAGCTAAAGGCTCCTAATACCCTCTGGATTTTATTCAGGTAATTGAACTATTATATTGCTTGACTGCCCAACCAACTTCTTAGGGAGTGTATTAGCTGAGAGTTAGTGATAAAGAAAAAAAGTGTGAAGAGTTTCCAGAGTTTAATTCAGTTTTAATTTGCTATTCAAATTTACTTGCTTATGCAAAGCACATAAAAAGTACTCTGAGAAAGATAAGACAGAAACTGTAGAAGGTTAAGGTCTTTAGTATAAGGACAAACTGTGAGAGATGTTAGATTACTGAAATACACATCATAGTGCCCTACATTGTCTCGCAATACTTAATATTTTTACTATTATTAATATTTATTACAGAATAATGAGTCTCTCTTTATCGACTAGCTAGTCAAAAGTGTATACTCCAGAGACAAGGTGTTGAATAGCGAGAACAATAAGAAATATTGAAATTAAACTTTTCTCCCACACTTATGCTTTCCTTTTGTGCTAATAAGAAAATCAGACAAGAAGTATCTGTTTCCTATTCTTGAAACAGAGGCAAAGACTCTCAGATATGTGCATTTCTTTTACAACATGACAAAAACTACAGGTCCATGACTTGTAAAAAACTGTAGGTTCTTTTCTGACACAATCCAAAAGAGGTCTGTAAATAGTATGTTCAGCAAATATGTGAATGATATTTAACACTGAGTTATGCTTCCACTCATTGTTCATTAAAATGGAAAAGCAGGTTAAGCAAGGTCAAGAAAACTGCAAACTGGAAGGAACTACTGGAAGGTTTAAGCTAATGCTCAAAAGAACAAAATTAGAGCCAGAAGTTGCAAGATAAACCCTCACTAAGCCTTTATAAATGGCAGCAAGTTTCCTTGGGTGCAGGTGAGAGTATACGGAACTACTGAGCCATTTTTGGCTGTGTCGCAGGCTGTGGGTCTGGAAGGTGACATCCCACTTTGTAAAAATTGCTTTTGACAGCTCCTCCACTTCCACAGCAATTGCTCAGTGCAAGGGGAGTCCCCTTGCGGCGTTAGGAGGGGTGAGGATGAAGGCGAGGCTGTGGCATCGCTGCAGGGCACAGGCAAGGTCATACAAAGTGTCATGTACCACATTCTGCTCCCAAAAGTTCCAGCGCCTTGACTCCCTTTTTCCTTCACAGTCTGGTGTTGACAGAACAGGACAGTTAGGGCTGTAAGGCCCGGAACGAATCGCATTGACATGAACTCAACACAAACCACATGTTCACTACTGATTTCGAACTTTCTGTTTCTCAAAAGAAATCAAAGACATAATTTACTTTCTTGAACAATGCAATGGGCCTTTGTCAGGATTTAAGAAGTCCCTACCACCCATAGGGAAAATGCTACCCCCTTGGCCACTCCCAATTCTATAACGCTATTTTCCTTGCCTATACTTTGGATGACTTAAAAAAACATACGTTTTTTTTCTTCTAATATATTTTGATTTGCTATAAATGAATTATTTATAAAGATAAAAGTTGGTAACATCTGCTTCTAGAAGTTATTTTCAAAACCGTTTGACTTTAATCAGTATCAGTTTAGTCTATTATTTTCTTAAGCCTCAGAAATTTATTATGAACATCATCACATCCCCACACCCCCAACTAAATTAAATTTAGATCATCTCAGATCTGGAAAATTTTATTTTTGATCAGCAGAAAGATGCTTATTAAAGTGACATTATGCTGTCAGTTTGGTACCTTACATGGAAGAGCCTCGATTAAAATCACTTCTCAATTTTCTAGTATGTTTTCTCCCATCCTACTCATATTTTAAGTAATATTACATGGAAGATTATCTTTCCTCTCATCCCAGATTCCCCGACCCTCAATCAACCTCAAAAATAAATAAATAAATAGACTTTTTAAGGGAACAAACTGATGGGCACTGGGGGAGAGATACATGCCTGCTGTTTTCTCCTGACATTTTTATTTCAATTTTAAAAGGTGTGTAGGAAATATTTTTAACAGATATGCTCAGCATAAGGATAGCTATAGGAGGAACACAACCTTGGGCTCTTTGAGGCAGGACTACTTATCTTTGCATTTTCAGTGCCCAGTACCAAACTTGGCACATACTGGGTGCCCAGGGAATGGGAAATAAATAAAATGTGCCTGATTGGTAATGGAGTGGTGAGAATTAATAATGGAATCTTTGATTTCTTGGATTGCTGAGCCCTGCCCTTCATTCTGCTCTCTCCCTAGGACAACCATCACAGTTGAAATGAGTATTTAAATATTCTGTATACAGAGTACCAGAAAATAGTATGAGATTTGGGGATGAAAATAGTACGTTAAACTATTTAATGGAACTCATTAAGTGTCTCTGTCCAACTTCTCCCCCTATATAGTAGCTATTTGGTTTGGATGAACTCAACTCCAAACTCCAGGAGTGAATCCTGATTGACAAGTCAGTGAGGTTAATTCTGTCTCCTCAGCCCGGGACAGGTAATTCACACTTACGTTAGCTGAGTGCAAGACACATGCCTGGTCACAGAGATTATCTAAAGAGTGGTATAATCAGCACAGAAGTCAGGACATTTTCTGGGAATTCTGGCATCTCTTTCTCTTGCTTTTGGGATTGTGATTGACGTTATTAAGCACAAATTAAGCACATCAAAAGCACAAATTGTCTGCTTGTTGCTTCCTTTTGTGGCTTCATTTTCCTAAACTAGAGCCAGCAAACAGTGTTCTGAAGGAGCAGAGAGGAGAGAAAGTGCTCCTTCTCCAGTAGGAAGGGAATGGTGCTCTGTGGGGTACCGGGAACTACACTTTCCAAAGAGCCCCTGGAGGGAATGACTGCACAGTACACCAAGAGGCCAGTTTGAACCCCTAGAACTTGACAAAAATGTCTATGCCCAATCGTGGTATAATAGCATCAGAACGGCCAGTCCTGTTAGATCATCCAAGTTCTAAATAAGTCTGTAAGAATCAAACTTTGGTGGGTTAATCTTTCAGTTGTACTAAGTGTTACTAAAGTACATAGGCCTGGCAATAGCCTACATGTGGGTCACTGAGGCCAAACGAAACAGAGTAGAAAAGAAAATGAGAGAACTCCAAGTTATGCAGAGCTCTCCATGATTTGAGTCAGGGCTGCCTGTTCTGTCATCCAAGCACAACAGAAGTGCAGGTGCAGGCATGGGGATAGAAGTCACAAAAAGAGCCCATGTGACCTCGAAAGTCACAGAATTTATTCACTGTGCAGAAGAGTTAACCAAATGATTGAGTGGCTCCAGTGTGTTTCAGAAGTCTTGGCTTATTTCCCCCAATGTAGGGATTGTCCTTTCGGAAAACAAGGTTCTGATTTAGGAACTATTTTTGTCTATCTGTTAACTCCCTAAATTTGGCAGTACAGCTGTACAATAAATTCATTATGAATTCCTGAAAGAGTTTTAACAGTCTTAAGTGTTTTTGTAATGCTATTGAACAGTGCAGAGTTGAAGTTCTGTGTTGGACTTTCTGTAAGTAGAGAACTGTGTCTCTTTTAGAACTGAAACTTTCCTGATTGGCCCATGGACAATGTGAAGTATTAACTATTTGCATCACCCCATGTCATTTATTAAATTTATTTCAAAGATGATAAATAGCTACATAGGATAGTTATAATTCTTAAGAGACTGTATTCAATTTAACAACCAAGGAGGTAATATTCTTATTGATACAATGATGGACGCATTCTACGTGTTTTCATAACTAACTGTACATTGTACAAATATATTAAGAATGTACTTTATGTAAAAAAATCACTTCATACCTTCACAATTCTCTTCTTTATATGATAAAAACTATCATACAAAATGGACCCCAAAGCAGATTTCTCTAGATGACAGATGAAGTGCAGAGTCACTGCATATTGACGGAAAGAAATACTTTGAAAATATATAGCTCCACAGCAACCTTGGATTGGTTGGTAACTTTTCTAAAAAGAACTGAAATTGGAAAGCAAGCTTATAGGTTGTACAGCGTGAAGGACAACTTTCCATTGCTCTGAGCACATAGGGGCTATCAGAAGAATTGGATCTGTCTTCAGTTGGGATGGTATGTTTTTTAACCTAATAAGCACAAGTCTATTCAGTTATTTGCCTCTAAACCATCTTTGTGCAGTTCTTTTCCATTACTTATAAAATTCAAAAGATAATGGTGACAGAAAAAAAGTACAGGAACAGGAAAAATTGCGCTATGACAGCAGAACCAGTTCTAATTTAGCAGGGATGCCCAATGTGCTCTGACTGTGGACTTCAAAACTGTCAGTCCATGGGGAGAGAAATGAGGAGAAAGGAGAGACAGATACATTTTCCTGCTCTAGCTTTGCTTACAAAATTGATCAAGGGCCAAGGGGGACTTAAGGTCACATTGCCTGTATTTTCCTTGATGCCACTTTTTTTCTCTCTCTCTTTCCATGGTAATGGGGGAAAGTTTTAACTCACTACGAATGCCGCAAATGTCTCAGAATAGGTAAAGTCATCTTGGTGGAATGGCAATAATTCTCATGTTTGGAGGCTCCTCTGCTGTTACCTCTCATTATGAGAGGTCCTGAAACTCCTATAAATCACTCTAGTCCATCATTCTTTCTAGTCTCTTTTACTAGAGACAACCTTTTCAAAAGCACCTAGGGGCTGTCATATCACCCCAGTTATTATCCAAGTTATCCATGAAAGGAGTAAATCTATATATGAGAGTAATATGATATAGCAGAATATCTTCCTATAGTTACTAACATTGTCCTAGTTAGTAGCAAGAGGTGAAAGATTTCAAGTCATTTCTAAGAGCCTCATTTTGTGATGTACCTAGGTTTGTCTCAGGTCCCAGGAAGAAATAATAGCTCAATATATAAGTGTTCTTATTCCACTGAATTCTCCTAACAGTGTCTCCATTTTTTATCCTACATTCACTTAGCTATTATGGGATTCAGGACATGCTCCCCCACAATATGGCACCTTGGTATTTGAGGAAACAACAGAAGCAGGCCCTAGAAACTGGAAAGAACTCTTTGCCCTTTCTGCCCTGAAGTGAACCATAAAACCCAGCTGATCTTCCCTGAAAATAGGTCACAAGATCTTATTATGGAGGGATTGTCCCTATACCCAGAGGAAAGGAATGTTCTTATCTTTGAAGACACAGAGACACAGAAAAAAATTTGAACAGACAGGCCTTGCTGAGTTTCCCAGTTTATGTCAGATAAAGAATATTGATTATATTACAGGGAATATAAATTTTTTAATGTCAAGCAATTTAAAATATTATTTTAAAAATAAAATAAGGGCATATATATTATGATATAGATTGTAAAATTAACCTAATATTTATGATGAAACAAGAGATTTTAAAGATTTTTTGTTATTACAGTGAGCCACTTTGGACTATGTCTACAGATGCCCCCAAAGTGGGCTCTTTGATAATTTATGCTTATGAGAATATTCTCTTTATGTGGGCAAACCTCACAGAGAGATGATGGCTAAGGGCACATGAGGTATTGTTAAGTACTTGGCAGTATCTTGGTGCATACCAAAATCTTGGCTAAGTTTGGTCATTGCAGTTACTACTACTGCTGTTAGCATCATCATCATCATCATCACTGTCATTATTATTATCAAAGTAGAAGAAATTATTTACAGAGTAGTTTCTAGCATCTTAGATTTGGTCATTCCTTCACTTTACATTAAGGGAAAAATTTCCATTCCCTCTTAGACCACTCATCCACTTCTTGTAATAGCTCAGACCTGTTGTAGATGAAGACAATGGGAGTAAATGAGAAATTAGGTGAAGTAGTTTCACTGTAAACTTGGAAGGATCCAAGTATGTATTTTCTTAAGCTTTCAACAAAGAAAGAGAATTTCACCTAATAAATTTGTCCAGACAATTAAAATCAGGTAAACATGTGTAATTGTTGCCTGAAAATGTGCATACCTTACCCTTAAAAAATTGAGGTTTGTGCACTAGATTCTTTCTAGTTACAGATATTGCTGATTAAAGTGAAATTGCTTCTGGAGCTTTTCCCCTTAGATATAAAATTGAATTCTAGAACTATCTCTACCTTTTAAAAACATTCCATGACATTTAACAAAAGTGTTTTGAATAATTCATTTATTTAATCAACACGTTTTATATTTATTGAAGTTAAATCGATAATATCTTAGATAATGGCAAATGTATTTTATTGAAAACAACTCTTTACCTTTGAGATAGGTGTAAGGCAACATGAATGCTTCCTTACCAACAGAGGATTGCTCCAAGGCCTGGTCTCCCAAGCCCTTATGAGAAGGTACCATTTGGGTTTTTATGAATTGCCAGTGGAAAATGAGAAAGGCTTTTGACTGTGACCCAATGAATTAACTGTAAGGATGACCAAGATGCATGCCACAGCCAAAGAAATCATTTGAGAATTTAGGTTATTTGCTAGAACTGTGTGAATTCAGTAAGAAATAGTTAATTTTCTTCTGCCTTTTGCATTAGATTTTACCAAGACAAGAAGAGAATTGGGTCTTTGAGCTTACTTAGTAGCAAATGACAGACGCATTTTAGCACTGGGAGTAATTCCATTTCCATTTCCCAAGTCTGATACTACAGAATGACAAGGCCTTTTTCCCACTCGATTGTAGGAAAGTGCCTTTGGGAGTTACTTCATCCAAGTTCACAATAGAACACCCCATTCGTCATGAGCAACCTATTAAAAAGCCAAAAAGTCTCGGAATTCCTCTATAAAATTACTCATCTCATGATTTTTATTTTTGACATTCAGAATACATTTTCAGGAATCCAAATTCCAGGCCAATACTAAATCCCCATGGCTTAATTCCTTTAACTCCCCAGGAAAACACATCCCTAGCTTCTCCTACTTGTTCAGTAGAGCATCACATGTGGGATACTTCCTTCTTATGGCTCAGACTTCCGCTGGCAGGTAAGAAGAATGATGATACAAGTTACTGCCCACAAAGGTATGTTCTGAAAAAATGTAAAAGTTTGAAACAAGTATGGAACACTAAAACATTTACATATATGTGCTTTATTTATTTACTTAAAATGCTTTAGTCATATAAGAGCAAATATGTCTGTAAGTGTGACTCTTAGATGAGAAGAACGTGAAGTCTGAAAAACTCTGAACTTTCCTAGGTTATATCTCTTTCTGGCATATAACTATTTTAATAAGATGTTTAGAATGTCTGCCACTTCCTGCTCATAATGGCTTATCCTCATGATATCATCAATATTGTGGAACAGCAGAATATCCTGTGAGGTTAGTGATTCCATTAAAATGTGGCCACAATTTTAATGTGGAGGAATAGAA
>NW_012147864.1:2674345-2676669 GCF_000956105.1 Propithecus coquereli
ATTAGAAAATAAACTTGAGCTTTTATTATTATAATACTTTAATTTTTTTTACATGAGTATTGCGGTACATTTGACCCATGACTTGAGTGCTCTATGACACATTGCAAAATGAAAGAGAATCACTCCTGTGGGGGGAAGGAAATAAGCACTTCAGTTCACCAATCAAGAGTGTGGCAAGGTGCAGCCCTGTATGGGCTGCCCAGTCTGGGCATTCTTTTCTTGGAGACAGGCAGCTGGACCACTGATCATGTGGGGTGACACAGCTCAGTCCCTCAGGGCTTTCTGCATAAGGAGGCAGCTTTGGGAAATGGAAAGGGCCTGTGGTTGGAGTCCAACTTGTGTTCAAAGTTCAGCTCAGCTGTGTGATCCGGGTAGTTTGCTTAACCTTTCTGAGCCTTGGTTTGCTTAATTAAGCAACTTATCCAACGTAACTTTGTTAGTAGGAAGAAGAGCCAGCATTGAATTTAAGGGTTTCTGACTTTAAGCCTGTGCTAATTTAGTTTTTATTTTCTTGGTAAAGATGCATGCCTCACATGTAGCCAATATAGACAGGATTAAACATATACTGATTGCATTAGAATCGTCTGCTACCTTCCTGAATGCTTTGCGAAATTTTGGCTGCTGCTCACTTCATAACATGATGGTCTGTGGTGCCATGGCTCTCGATTTTGACTGAAGCGTTCTGTGCTATGCTTTGCCTGTAGCTCCAACCTGCTCTCACGATCTGGGTTCTGTAGTATTTAGTGCTGATGCTAGAAACTGCTGAGGGGAAGAACTTCTACATTTCAACGTAGAAGCATGGGAGTCAGTGATAATGGTCTCCTGAATGGTGAAAAATGGACTATGTTCTGATAGTTCTTTTTACCCCCATTTCTTTTTTTTTTTAACTTCAGAATATTACAATGGTACAAATGTTTTGATTACATGAATTGCTTTTGTATTGCTTGAGTCGAAGTTATAACTGTGCCCATCACCCAGATACTGTACATTGTACCCGTTAGATATGATTTCACCCATCTCCTCCTCCCTCCTCCCACCTGCACAATTTCTGTTGAGTTTTACTTCCATCTGTGCACGAGTGCTGATTGGTTAGTTATAATTTAATAGTGAGTACATGTGGTGATGGTTTTTCCATTCTTTAGATATTTCATTTAGGAGAATGGTCTCCAGTTCCATCCACATTGTTTCAAAAGGTAATAATTCATTGTTTTTTATGGCTGAGTAGAACTCCATAGTGTACATGTACCACATGTTATTGATCGACTCATGAACTGATGGGCACTTGGGTTGATTCCACATCTTTGCAATTGTGAATTGTGCTGCAATAAACATTCTAGTGCAAGTGTCTTTTTGATAAAATGACTTTTTTTTCCCTTTGGGTAAATACTCAGTAGTGGGATTGCTGAGTCAAATGGTAGATCTACATTTAGCTCTTTGAGGAATCTCCATACTATTTTCCATAGACGTTGCACTAGTTTGCAGTCCCACCAACAGTGTATACATGTTCCTTTCTCTCTGCATCTATACCAGCATCTATTGTTTTGAGACTTTTTGATAAAAGCCATTCTAACTGGGGTTGGGTGGTAAGTCATTATGGTTTTGATTTTATTTCTGTGATGATTAGTGATGTTGAACATTTTTTCATGTTTATTGGACATTAGTCTATCTTCTTTTGTAAAGCTTCTGTTCATGTCTTTTGCCCACTTCTTAATGA
The DNA here is from genome assembly GCF_000956105.1 of Propithecus coquereli. Lineage (NCBI taxonomy): Eukaryota > Metazoa > Chordata > Mammalia > Primates > Indriidae > Propithecus > Propithecus coquereli. The sequence goes on from NW_012147864.1 coordinate 2,676,060, forward strand.
GGTTGTTTGATGTTTTCTTGCTGATTTGCTTGAGTTCTTTGTAGATTATGGTTATTAGCCCTTTATTGGATGCATAGCATGAAAATATTTCCTCCCATTCTATATGTTTTCTGTTTGCTCTGTTGATTGTTTCCTTGGCCATGCAGAAGCTTTTTAATTTAATCTAGTCCCATTTATTTATTTTTGTTTGTGCTGTGATTACCCTTGGTGTCTTCATAGATTCTTTGCCTAGGCTCATATCTAGAAGAGTTTTTCCAATATTTTCTTCTAGAATTATTATGGTTTCATGTTTTAGATTTAAGTCTGTGATCCATCTTGAATTAATTTTTGTGAGTGGTGAGAGGTATGGATCCTGTTTCAATCTTCTACATGTGACTACCCAATTTTCCCAGCACCAGTTATGAAATAAGGATTCTTTTCCACACAGTGTATATTGCTGTCTACTTTGTCAAAGAAAAGATGGCAATGTGTGGCTAGTTTTATGTGTGGGTTCTCTGTTCTATTCCATTGGTCTATGTCTCTATTTTTGTGCCAGTACCATGCTATTTTGGTTACTATAGTCTTAAAAACACATCTAACCCACAAGGACTCATTCAAACTCAAGGTAAGG
>NW_012147864.1:2677579-2680654 GCF_000956105.1 Propithecus coquereli
CACTCATACACTGCTGGTGGGACTGCAAACTAGTGCAACCTCTGTGGAAAGTAATATGGAGATATCTCAAAGAGCTGCAAGTAGAACTACCATTTGATCCAGAAATCCCATTACTGGGCACCTACCCAAAGGAAAAAGAGACATTCTATAAAAAAGACATTGCACTTGATGTTCACAGCAGCACAATTCACAATTGCAAAGATGTGGAAACAATCCAAGTGTCCATTAATACACGAGTGGATTAATAAAATGTGGCATATGTTGGAGTACTACTCAGCGAGAGCTGGGCAGGACTTGTTTACCCAACGGGCCTTGGTTAGGCATGGGCTGTGTTAAGTGCAGCTACAAGAAAAATGGATGTATAGGCCGATCTTTCACTTTAATGTTTTTGTTGTCAACTGGTAAATGTTATTTCTAAAGTAAAGCTCCATGCAAGTATTGTCAATGACCAGTGCTACTGCAAGTTGGAAAAACGCAGAGGAGTAAACAGATTTATTCCTGACCGTCACTTTTACCATTTAAATGTGAAGTTTATCTTTGCATAGAGTTTTGATAATTGAAAGTAAATTTTCAAAAGATAGTTATGACTATCAAGTCAAAGTTTGCTAAGTAATTTTGAAATTGTGTCAGTAAATGGAGAAGCCAAAAAAAGGAAAGGTAGATTGAAAAACAGCCTTTGAGTAGGAATCTAGAAACAGCCTCTGCCACTTGCCTTGTGACCCTGGGCCACCTGCTGCATCACTCTGAGTCCGTCTCTTTAACTTTAAAGTAAGGATGTTGGACTGCTTATCTGAGAGAGTTTTTTCGGGTTTAATTATCTCTAATATTCTATATCTCTGGGTTTTATGATTTACCAGAAATGACTAGGTGCGGGGGGGTGAGGTTTCCATTCTGTTTCCGAATTGACAAGGTATATTGTTCATTTCTTATCATTTAAGCCCATCTGTTTCATAACATTGCAGATTTACAGCCCATGTTTCAAGGCACGCACATTGTCTATATTGTGGAGGGTCACAGAATGTTTTTAATAAGGTAGGACTGAAACAGCAGGACCATTACACAGCTTCTCAGAACAGGCATGTGTTAAAGAAACTAATCACAGAAGCTCAAGTCATAACATTAAACAGACCCCAAAGAGGGGCATTTATCCTCTATTGCAAACAGTCATCCTTCGTTAGCCTGTGGTAGAGTGTAATGTTTGGATAGCAGAGCTAAAGGGCGGGGTTTGCCAGCTGCTGATGCATAGGCCGTTATTAACACATCCTTTTTCTTCTTTTATCGGAGTGATAAATTCTCCACGACTATTTTGTGATGTATTCAAAGGGAAGCCATTGAACTTTTATAGTTTCAAAATGGATGTGCTTTCCAACAACACCCTGTTATAGTTGTGTTTTCCAGGGACTCCATTCTGGTTTGTAAGTAGGCAAAGGCAGCGTAAGAGGAAACTTGAGTGAAGCTAATGTCAACAAAAAGAAAAAAATTTGAAGGCTAAGGTTTTCTTTTATCTGAAATCAGGTTTTCTTTCAATGTAATTTCCTCTTTTGATCCTGCTGTCTGCAGTGGTGTCAGCAGCCTTCAGTTTATTTATGGCTCCTTGGTACACCCTGGCTGTGTGTGGGAGCCTGGTACCAGCTTCCCTGCATACCTTGGTGATGGAGGCCAGTCCAGAGCAGAATTATGAGGGGAAGCGACTATCTTTATTCTGTCTGATTTAGCAATAACACATCTAGCCAGAGATAGAAGTGAGCCTCTACAAAGCAGGAAACTTTAGAGGTGGATACATAGATTTGTATTTTATAGACATATACATATATATCTAAGTACGTATTCTAATATGGCTTGGTAAGTTGAATTTGGGAAGAAATAGCTGAGGTCAAAAATAGTAAAAATGAAAAGGATTACAATGGCCTCCAAACAGCAATATTCACTTGCATCTTTGGATCTGCCAACAAAGCCAACACTCATAACCAATGAAAGAAAGTCAGCAATGAAGAGGGGCTTCCACATTCTTGAGTTTCTGGCACTTAGATTCTACACCTGGTAGGAAACTCAACTGACTCCCTTAAAATTTTGACTTAACACTTGAGAGAATTTCTTAAATGATACCATCTTCACCTAAACTTGAAGATCAAATATTAATTACCGCTGAAATAACACCCTTTAAAGATTGTTTTGTTTAGCAGCATCTTTCTTTTATCCATCCAAAATGATGAAAATATATTTGTTTGGGTTTTCAAATTCCATTTGCTGTGTTAAAATAGCATTACAGCCAAAAGACTCTAATGAAAGTTTCCCTGTGACAAGCCTAAACAACGATCCAATAGTAATGAAAACCAAACTAATGAGAAAATGATGTAAAAGACCAGCTTTCTGCTCTCCCCACAAGGATTTTAATTACAGAGAAATCAACAGCTGTGCCAGGGGTAACACAGGAGTGCTGGCCATGCAAAATAACACCTTGGAGTGGAATGAATTTGAAGCAAATGGGCTGGAAATATTGGCTTTCCAAGCAAACAACAACACATGAGGGAAAACATGGAGCCTTTAATTTGGTTAAGTGTGCTGATCCTAAACTTATCTATAGCATCTAAATTCCCATGAGTGCACGGATACTTGTGATTCCTGATTAAATGGGAAAATAATCTTTCACATAAACTGCCAGTCACAGATTTGGGAAAATGAGATGATGTCCAGCCCAGAACCTCAGCCATTATATACTTTCCCCACTTATGAAATAAGTGTCTCTTGACTCTGTGACTCACTGTAGGAATATAATGTTATCCTGTATTATTTTCTTTTTGTACAGCTCACCTTATACAATTTTGAATAAAATGGTTTTTTTTTCACGTTAGCAGGGCATACATCTTTTTCTCTTCCTGCTCCTTTCTGTGTGAAGGTTTTAATTAAACTTAAACTACCTAAAACATGGTTTTATTAATCAGCTTACTAATGAGAAGTTTAAATATACCCATGGCTACTTGAACTACTATGTGTCAACCAATAAAGTCAACCAAGAACCAATCTCTTTGAGATTTGACTTTAAAATAGTAAAATGATGCAAACTCCAAAGCAAAA
>NW_012147864.1:2684754-2689644 GCF_000956105.1 Propithecus coquereli
TAAACATCTGTACCCCCATAATATGCTGAAATAAAAAAAAAAGAAATGAAAAAGGAGATATTGCAACTGATACCACAGAAATACAAAATACCATCTATGAATACTATAAAAATGTCTATGCACATAAACTCAACAACATTGAGGAAATGGATGAATTTCTGGAAACACACAACCTCCCAAGGCTCAATGAGGAAGAAATAGAACTCCCAAACAGACCAATTACAAGCAATGAAATGGAAGCAGCAATAAAAATCTTCCAACAAAAAAAGTCCCAGACCAGATGGTTTCACAGCTGAATTTTATCAGACCAACAAAGAAGAATTGGCACTCATACTGTATAGATTCTTTTGTAACATTGAGAAGGAAGGAATCCTCCCCAACTCATTCTACGAAGCCACTATCCCCTTGATACCAAAGCCAGAAAAGGACACAACAAAAGAAGAAAACTATAGACCAATATCCCTCATGCATATGGATGCAAAAATCCTCAATAACATTCTAGCAAACCAAATTCAGCAGCACATAATAATAATAATAATAATACACCATGACCAAGTGGGCTTCACCTCAGGGATGCAAGGATGGTTCAACATATGTAAATCCATAAATATGATTCACCACATAAACAGAAGCAAAAACAAAGATCATATAATCATCTCAATAGATGCAGAAAAAGCATTTGACAAAATTCAGCACCTTTTTATGATAAAAACTCTTACCAAAGGAGGCATACCTCAAAATTATAAAACCATGTAGGACAAACCCACAGCCAACATCATACTAAATGGGGAAAAGTTGAAAGCATTCCCACTCAGAACTGGAACAAGACAAGTGTGTGTACTGTCACCACTTCTATTCAACATAGTTCTGGAAGTACTTGTCAGAGCAATCAGGCAAGACAAGGAAATCAAGGATATCCAAATGGGGAAAGAGGAAGTCAAACTGTCACTCTTTGCTGATGATATGATCTTATATTTAGAAAACTTCAAAGATTTCACCAAGACACTCCTGGAATTGATAAATACATTCATCAAAGTCTCAGGTTACAAAATCAATGTACACAAATCAGTGGCATTCTTATACACCGACAACAGTCAAGCTGAGAATCAAATCAAGGACATAATACCTTTCACAGTAGCTACAAAGAAAATAAAATGGCTAGGAATTTATTTAACCAAGGAGGTAACAGATCTCTACAAAGAAAACTATGAATCACTGACAAAGGAAATTGCAGATAATGTCAACAAATGGACAAACATATCATGCTGATGGATCGGCAGAATCAACATTGTTAAAATGTCCATACCACCCAAAGTGATTTACAGATTCAATGCAGACTCCATCAGAATACCAACATCATTTTTCACAGATCTAGAAAAAATAATTCTGCCCTTCATTTGGAACCAGAAAAGAGCCCAAATAGCCAAAGCAACCTTAAGCAAAAGGAACAAATCTGGAGGCATCACTTTATCAGACTTTATGCTATACTACAAGCCTATAGTAACCAAAACAGCTGGTACTGGCCCTTTTCTTATTTTATTTTAAATTTATACCTTAATGATTGGCACTGCTTCTAAAGACCTGGGTGCCTTCTTCTCCCTTTTCTCCCCATGGTAAAGACACGGAAACTATCTGAGCTTCTATCTATTGGCTATACATGGCTACTGCTGGAGCTAGGAATCAGTTGCCTCAGCAGGCTTTTGCCTCTACTAGGTTGTCAGAAAGAATAGCTTAATATTCAAAGACTAGACTTTCTGGGAAGGCAGCGACCATGTCTGGTTTTTCCCCATTAGGTACCCAAAACCTGCTGTGGTGCCTGGTTCATCAAGAGCACATTTAGAATGGTTATAATCCAATACTACTTTATTAATTTTGTTGCACAAATTCTTCTATGTTTGTCGTTGGCATCTCTTTTAGTTGGTTCCTGTTTTCCTTTGACATACCCCCACCATTGTGGGGTTTTAAATTTTTTATTACTTTTTTTAATTCTTTCTTATTTTCTGGTAGTACAACATGTTCCAGGCTTACCTTGTGTATTTCCTGTCCCAGTTATAGAATCAGCCATTTCTCCAGGGAACTATATTAATCTGTTTTTGGAGATAAGTATTAGAAACCAAGATCTGGGTACTAGATGTATTTCTCGCTATTGGGGTATCATTGCTTCTAGGTCCTCTCAGCTGATAGAGCATGGGAATATGTGTATATATACTAACTTTTGTGTATACACAGACTGATAAATATTTCTATATGTAATCATCTAAATTTAGATTAACCTAAACATGAATTCATACTCACATCTCCAACTCTAATCCATTACTACATGGATTATTCTAGCTTCCTCTCCTTGCTTATCTGTAAACTCCCACTCCAACAGTTAGAAACCTGCCTTCTACCATCTGTAATCCATTTACCTAATTATACAATTTCATTATACATGTATAGCAGTCTCAGAATTGTTAACCCTTACCCCTATGGAAACAACTTTATCAAGCAGACTACAGTGTTTATGTACAGTTTCTTTTGGCCTTAGTCTTGCAAATGCCATTCAATTACAAAGTTAGTTAGGTCAACAATTCTTTCCTCCACTCCTTTCAGTGAGGTTCTTTCATATATTTGTAATACAGCTAGATCCTATGATCAAAGTCTACATTCTATTCTGGTATCCTTTGAACTTCTAAATAATCTAAATTTTTTAAAAATTTGCATACATTAAGGTTTATATACTTTTTCTGCCATAAAGGTTAATGGATTTTAAAAATGTAAAGTGTGCAACATCTATTTTTTTAACAAGGCCAAAATTATTATGCCCATATTCTATTCTACAGAAATATGTTTTTCTAAGAAATCGTTTGGTATGTGTAAAATGCACACCTTCTTTTTAAAAATCATGTTGTTCATGGTTGAACACTGTGTGTGAGATGGCCCTCATTCTGTGTATGTTCTTGCTTAGCTCCTTCAACTTAATGAAAAGATAGTCATATCATCTTCATGTTTTGTTTCTAAGGTATATGGAGTAAATTTCAATCCACACCTCAAAACTACTTCAGATCCTCACCAGAGAATCCAATCTCAAACAATTACATTGTCCAATTTTTATCAGAAGACCACCTTAGGAAAATAAATATTCATGATCAGACTAAATCAGGCTATGTTTTGTGGAACACTGACAACTTTGATGAGCTATTCTAGAGTTCTTTCAAGCCAGATGATCAAGTACATGCTGGTGCCACATTGTCGTGGCCCTTGGCAGATTGCCTATGTGGACCTTGTGTTTTAAGGTCATGCTTATTGCTTTTTATTGAGGGGGTAGAAGAAACAGCCATATGAAATTCCTACCTGCACTTGCTATAGGAAGGCTGTTGAAGACATTTTTCATTGCATAACATCATCTCTCTACTTCCCCACGAGGAATTCCAAGTGAGAACATAGACATATTTTTTATAAAGAGCTTTTTAGAGATTCAGTTAGGAGAATGCAATACTTATATAATGCTCCCAAAGAAAATCTTCCTCAATCAGGAAGATTGCTCCCTATAATATGATTATTCAGTTTTGCACAAACAGAAAAAGGGTGAATAGGACACACATCTTGCTCGTCAGGTCATATGAAAAAACCATGGCAAGTAAAAGGGTGCTGAGCCGATGCAAGACCACTCTCACATCCACTTTTATTTAAAAGTCACTACTAGGAAAAGCTTTATTCCTTTAAGGAATTGACAGAATATTTTTCTTTGTGGCAGTAAGATCTATGTAACTGACCATGTCTTTCTTTTAACTCTGGCCATCAAGAAGAGATTAGGATTTGAAATTCAACTGGAATAACTACCTAGCATTTGTAATCAACACATCACTGATAACAACTCTGTAGTCTCATTTATATTTTACCATAATGCCGTTTGAAAGAAATATAACTTAACCATATTTGTAAAGGGATTAAAAAGACTAAACCAGGAGGAGGGGACGGGTATATGCATACACAAAGAGTGCGATGCGCACCATCCGAGGGACGGACGCACTTGAAACTCGGACTTGGGGGGGGAGGTAAGGGCAACATACGTAACCTAAACATCTGTACCCCCATAATATCCTGAAATAAAAAAAAAACTATACCAAACAAGCACTAACCTAAAGAAAAATGGAATAAAAATAATATTAGACAAAAAATTGATTAAGGAAATAATCATTTAGTATAAATAATATTCTTTAAGGATGTAAAGGAAATTCTTTAGAAGGTTATAAAATCTTGGGCTTATTTGCACATAACAACACAACTTCACAATATATAAAGCAAAAATTAATGGCATTACGTGGACTATTTGACAAATCTACAATTGTTAGAAATTTTAATGAACTTCTTTCAGAAACCGATGTATTGAATAGAAAAAAAAATGATACAGAATGTTTGAACCACACGATGTACAAGCTGTGTGAATAGGCATTCTGCTTGTAGAAACTTAATAGTTCAAGAATAAGCATTCTTTACAAGTTCTCATGGAACATTTACACAAATTGAACATGAATAAGCCACAAAGAAAATCTTAATAACTCCTAAGGAATTAATTGCATGTGGACCACATTCTCTGACCACAATAAATTTAGGCAGTATATGTAACCAAAGTGTTTGTACCCCATAATAGTCTGGAAAAAATAAAGTCTATATAAATAACCAAAAGAAAATAATACTCCAATTCTTGAATCAGAGAAGAAATCACAGTGAGAATTATGAATGTCTTCTAATTTAACAAACCACTGTATATAAAAACAAATAGAATACTACTTGAGTTGTACGTAAAGGGAATGTTATTGTGGCACTTAGAAGGAAATGTATGGATAGAAATATATATATTAGAAAATAAAACTCCAATTCTTGAATCAGAGAAGAAATCACAGT
>NW_012147864.1:2690280-2699645 GCF_000956105.1 Propithecus coquereli
TCTTCTATTTGTATAAAATACACATAAGTTTTTGTAAATACGTACAACCAGATATTAGCATTACCTGTATATTTTATCTTACCCAAAATGCAGATGCAATAATCATTTTTATTATATACTCTTTAAATATACTTTCAAACTCTTAGTTTAGTCCTCTAGAGATGCCTTGAGAATAGTTTCATTTTACTTTTTAATGCTCACTGCATTTAACCAGAATTTGGAGTTAGCATAAAATGTGAATTTTAGAAGTATTTTGTTCCAGCTCTTGACAGAGATAAATGTCATGGTATTTAACCCCTAGACTACCGAGTTACTGAACCTGCATCTCTACCCTCTTGTATGCCTACCACGTGTCAGTCTTCTGCATGAACATGACAAAGAGCAGCATGCAAAGGAGAGAGCCTCAAGGTGGCTTGAAGATGTTTGTCATTTTCACTATGACAGAATTGTTTGTCAGTAATGGGTGAAAAGGTAAGAGTCTTTCCTTTCCCTCTACCTCCTGACCAACCAGGAAACTATCAAAGCCCTCAGAATATTGAACTGTGGTTCAAAGTGCATGTAGAATGAAGACTTAACTTTGAAAGGGGACGGATATGACACTAAAAACACAGGCAACAAAACTAAAAATAAACAAGTGGGATCACGGCAAACTAAAAAGCTTCTGCACAGCAAAGGAAACAATCAACATAGTGAAAAACATCCTACAAACCTATGGGAGAAAATATTTGTAAACCATACATCCAATAAAGGATTAAGCTCCAAAATATATAAGAAACTCCCATAACGCAGTAACAAAAAAAACTCTAATAACCAGGTGGGGGGTGGGGAATAAGGAAAGATTGATCTACAGGTACAAAGTTACAGTTAGATAGAATGGAAAAGTTCTGGTGCACAGTAGGGTGATTTGGTTAACAATATTGTATTATATATTATAAAATAGCTAAAAGAAGATTTTGAATGTTCTCACCAGAGAGAAATGATAAATATATGAGGTGATAAATATGCTAACTATCCTGATTTGATTATTACGCAATGTATACATGTATCAAAACATCATGCTGTACTCTATAAATATGTGCAAATAGTATGTGTCAATTAAAAACAAAATTAAAAAATGGACTAAGGACTTGAATAGAAATTTCTATAAAGAATAGAAATGGCCAACAGTTTATGAAAAGATGAGAAAATGCAAATCAAAACCACAACAAGATATCATTTCATGCCACTTAGGATAGCTAATATCAAAAACATCATAAAACAGCAATTGTTGGTGAGGATGTGGAAAATTTGGAACCCTTGAGCACTGTTGGTAGGAAAGCAAAATGGTGCAGCCACTACGGAAAACAGTATGGAGGCTTCTCAAAAAACTAAAAACAGAACTACCATACAATCCAGCAATTGCATTTCTGGGTATTTATCCAAAGAATTGAAATCAGGATTTTGAAAAGATATTAGTACCATGTTCATTGTAGTACTATTCACAATAGCCAAGATATAGAAACAATCTAAATGTCCATCAACAGATGAATGGATAAACAAAATGCAGCACATACGTACAATGGAATACTATTCAGCCTTAAAAAAGAAGTACATTCTGCAATATGCAACGACATAGATGAACCTGGAGGACATTATGCTAAGTGAAATGAGCCAGTCACAGAAAGACAAATCCTACATGATTCCACTTACATGATGTATCTAAAATGGTGAAATTCATAGAATCAAAGAGTGGAACGGTGGTTGCCAGAGGCTGGGAGGAGAGGAAATGGAGGGTTACTGATCAATGGGCATAAAGTCGCAGTCAAGCAAAGTGGGTAAGTGCGAGGGATCGGCTGTGCACATTATACTCACAGTCAGCAATACTGTATTATGCATTTAAAAGTTTAAGAGGATACATCTCACGTTCAGTGTTTTGCCGCAATAAAATAAAATTTTTAAAAAAGAAAGTACTTGGTTTCTTGCTCTTACTGGATCAAGTGGGTGCGGGTGGAGGTTTGTGGGGAGACAGTAAAAGAGAAGCTAAGGGATGAGTTGCTTTTAACTCAACCTCTGTGTCCCATGTACTCAGGGGAAATTTCTACCTAGAATGTCAACTTTACTTGCCAAATGTCAACTTGGTTAGTGTGGAGCAGAAACAGTGTTGAATATAAAAAGCACTCAATTGGGCTATAGGAACATTTTCTTTGAACTTACATTTAAACATATGTGTCTGATTCTTATAATCATGTGTGCATTAACCCCTAAGCAATATTTCATATTGTCAGGGAAACACCCCCACAAAGATACTGATGAGGCCCATGATGAAGACAAGTTCTAGAAGTATTCTGCTTGTTGGGAAAGGAAGCTCCCGTGCAACAGTGAACACAGCAGAGGTCGCCAGTGGATCTTTCCCAAAGACAGAGAATGAGAACCATCCTTTCTATCACTGGCCTTATCTACAGTCCAGGATTTGACACAGGGCTGCACCCCTTATTAGCAGCATAAAATTGGGGAAGTTACTTAACTTCTCAGATCCTCAGTTTCTTCATCGGTAAAATGTGGAAAATAACAGTATCTACCTCATAAGGTTGTCATGTGGTTTAAAGATACAATGCCTTAGCTCAGGATATAACACTCAACTCACGGCTTGGCATATAATGAAGGCTCAATAAATACCCGTTATTAAAAAATCATAACAAAAGAAGTCAAATATGTGCAAGAACAAAAACAGAAACCAAAACAAAGACAACCACAGACGACTTTTTACATGCTAAAACACAAAAGCATTAAATAAATGTTTATTGACATCATATTACAGACACATTATATCATATGTAAGTATTACAGCAAATTCTATATAGTAAGACTTATAAACAAATACTGAGCAAGGTTGCTGTGGTAGAATACAACACCCTTAAAATGGGAATGTTCTACACAATAGGAGGAACTTAGCAACACATTGTCAATGACTAATATTTGTCTTCTGTCTCTAGCACTCCGTATTTATCCATGTCAAAGACAATTCGTTTATAAATACCCAGGCCAAGACTGAATATACTTTACTTTACCCCCATTTTATGAATGTACTCATCATGTATTCTATTCTGGTGAAATTCTAGTCCACTAATTAGCACTCGAGTTCACAATCATGCAGGTGGACATAGAGAGATGCATACATTTGAAGTCAGATGGAACTGAGTTGAAATTCCAGCTCCACTTTGTACTAACTTTTTGAGCACATTACATAATTTCTTTGTTCTTTGGATTCCTTGTCCGTTCAATGAGAATACAACGATGTCTTCATCTCATGGTTGTTATGAGGATTGACTACTTGTATGTCAAATGCCTGGCACTCAGCATGTGCTTAAAGGTTGTTGGTTTCCCTGCTTTTCCCAAAAGGAATCTCAGAGATCATCACCCTTCTCATTTTACAACTGAGAAAGCGCAAGTCCACAGAAGGTTAAAAAAAAATGCTCAAAGTCCCATTTCTGCACTCTTCCCACTGCTGTCTTTCTCTTATTAGCTTGCTTAACTTCAGTAAAGAAGAAAAAGTGGAATAAAAAGGATTCTTTTCCTCTTTTTAATATAGGTAAGCCACCAAGAGACTTTTAAAGTAGGAGTGGGTTTCATGAAAGGTAATAAGTAGTCTAAGAACTGTTTTAAATCCTCAGAGATATTAAAAACAGAAGTTCTGTTCTTCCAAGATTTCCATAGCAGAACATAAGTATTCTGTATGCTTTAGCAACAAAAACTCCAGAACTGAGTATTTATCTGCACATTTTAACTCAGGCCTCCTGGAATGCTTGCCCATGGAACTGGCAAAGGAACTGGCGTTCAGTATTTAGAGCAGTCAGCTTTGCTCAGCACACAGCTGTATTGGAAGTACAGCTCTCTGCCATTCGTCAATGGAACTTGCACAAAATGCAATTTAAATGCAAATGTTGTGATTCTTACCCTGCTTTCGTATCTCTGTCATCTTTTTCCATACCTGAAGATCACCCAGGCACAGCCCAGGAGAACCTGTGCAATGTGCATGATGGAAGGAGCAACATTCAGCAGTCAGTCTGTAATTTATGGCTTGGCTTCTGCATTTGAGGACGAATGACAGCTCCACTCCCCAGGAAGGAGATATCCAATGCTACCATTTTAAAATTGTCAACCAAAAGTTTCTTTCTTTAAAAACATGTTTTTAAAGTGACATTTTACCATAATAAAACTGGTTGAATTTTATTGGGTTATTTAAAAAATGTGTATATGCTTGTTTGTCTCTCTCATTTAAAGTTCTTACTATATCCAGAGAAAGCAAGAAACATCAAATATTGCTAAGGCTCCCTGTAGCTGCTGTGATACACGGACACTCAGCCACCGGAAACGAGCCACATTTGTGCCTATACCAGTTGCTCTCACCAAATTGCTCAGAAAGCAACCAATGCCTATTGTTGTAGCTGTGGAATTGTTAAGCCACAATCTAGTTACTTCAGCCATATGGACCTGCAGAGGAGCATGGACTGGGTCAGACAAATGCAGAGGCCTGTGAGACACTCGCCTGTGGTTCTCCAGGGTAGCCTGATGCTTCTAACAACCGCTTGTTGGTCAGGCACTGTGGAAACTTTCCAGCCAGCCTGGTGAAGGTGACTAATATATTAATCCTGTCTCATAGGCCAGAGTTCATTTTATAGGAAGGGATGAAACAGAACAGTTAAACTTCTGTGCCTGTTATGGATTAATGTACTTGCTTCTGTTTATTATAAACAATTTTTCTCAGAAGAAAAATTCTGTCAGTTATAATTAAATTTGTGCATTTTGGGTTTTTGTCAAGTATACCTTAAAACAATTGTTTATGCGATTCTGTTCTACCCTCTTTACAGTTTGGAAGGATTATACCAAAAGGCAATTACAAATGAGAAGTAGATCTTGGCTTATTTCCAAATCATGGAAATTTGGTTGGATATTAATGTTGGCAGGTAGTCAAAGAAGGGAGAGAGGGGCAACAGTTTTAAACTGCCCCTTAAAATTTAGCGGTTTCAGATAATACTGGACTCAAAAACAAAACAACACATTTATCACATCTCTTAGTTGTAAGGTTATTTTCTCATAGACTGTACTGTCTGGATCTCACCACCCATAACCAGAACGGATCTTCTCTGACCTCTGTTTTATACCTTTGTTTCAGTTCAAAAAATTATTACCAATTTTGAAGAGTCTTCAAGCATGGCTACATCCTTCAAGCATGGCTGATGTGGCCCTGGCTCAGAGTCTCCAGACTACATTCCTAACAAGTTTCAGGAAAACCTTACACTTTCCTGAATGTTCTTCCCTGTAGCATAAAGGGATGATGAGTTACATTCTGGGACTTCACTCTTATTTCTCTTTTTTAATGGTCTTTTACTAGGACTCAGTGTCCTTCCCTGCACTGCCCCCTCCCCTCTGCACTGGGATAGTTGACCCCGCCCTGTCTCTGTGAGGATCTATATAATGGCAGTATGACACGGAACTGTGCCTAAGACCTTGAACTCTTCAATCCTGAACCAATTATTTTTCTGTGATGGAGATCAACAGCCTTTTATTACCTTTGCACTTTGAAAGAATATTCGAAAACATCTTCAAAAGAGGTATAAGAGTGATCTGAGCAGCCGCTCTAAATGATTTTACTTCTAAACTTTGATTACTAAGTTTGTTTCACAGAGGTTGGGAAGGAGGAATGCAAAGAGACAGGAAGGAAATCTTACCCAGGTGCATGATCAACCACTCCTGGAAATGGAAATGTCTGTCAGTGGGATATGATTTTAATAGGGAGAAAGGTGACCAAGGTCAAGTGTGTCAGTGTAAGGTTGTGTGTAGGACAGAATCCAAAACCTTCATGAAACTTGGCTGTATTAGATCTCTCACTTCTCTTGACCTCTCAGAGAAAGAAATTAGATGAAACTACACTTCTCTCCACACTCCACCCCCTTTCCCTGCTCTCCTTTTGCCCACTTCCGACTTTCTAAACAATAAAGGTCCAAATCCAAGCTGCTATGTATTTTCCTGTCCAAAACCCTCTGTAGAAACACAATGGTGAGTGTGCCTCGATGCCCCCCAGGTCCACTGGGCATTTACAAACGCAGGACAGCTGAGATCTGGCAGTGATCACTCTGCTTGGTCTGGGGAAGTGAACCAAAAGGCAAGTTCCCAGCCAACTTCCTCTTTGTCACATCATAGTGGGGAAGCAAGTGGCTGGGGATGCTCCAACTGCCTTTGTTCTTCAAGTAAGATGCTAGTTTTTGTTTTGCTCCGCAGCCAACCAGTGAACAGAGACACAAAAGTAGACTCTGGGTGAATTGTTGCATGCTTTCTAGACTGAAGAAGTACTCAAAATGAAGTCCTAGGTGAATGTTAAACTGGGAGTAAAGGAATCTGGGATCAAATCTTAATTGAACCTCAATTTCTCATCTGTAAAATGAGATAGTAGAACTAGATGATCTCCAGGAGGGATTGATAATGTATTGGAAGGGATGCTGGACTGGGCTAGGGTCCACCGAACCCTTGAATTGTATGCAAAACTGTGCGCGTGTATGTGTGTGTATGCGGGCATACAGTTTCACTGAGAATCAAACCATTAAGAATCATTAACCTTTTCCAAACTCTGAAGTTCACCTACGTAATTTTTTAAAAATTGAAGTTTCTTCATTTGGCTCTTTGGGATACCACAATTGTAATTTTTCACGTTATGAGCAATGAAAATAAATGCTTTCAGCACTAATCCTTCAATACATGTTTAAAAAATCAATCTAGGCATTGATTATGAAGTAATTTAACCAAGAAAATAATCTGCTATAATTTTTTATAGATTCTGAATAGTTTTAGATTTAAAAAACAAAGGCTTAAATCATTAAAGCAATTGACTAATAATTGTACAGCCTCAAGTTTCTGTATGCATGCAAACCTAGGTCAGAAATACTTTGTGCCTCTAAAAATAACAAAATGACCATAACCAAAACATCTGTATCCCCGTAATATTCTGAAATTTAAAAAAAAAAGGAATTTAAAACGGTACAGCCACCCTGAAGAAATAAATAACTAAATAAATAGATACTTCCATAACCATCATGGCAGATGAAAAAGATTTTCTTAAAAGTTTGAAGTGGTCAGTTACGGGTAACACACGTTCTTAGGAAAATTGGATATGTTCTTGAAGAATAAGTTACTTTGAAATATTAAGTAACACAAAAAGTTTACTTCTTTTTGAAAAATAATCCACAAGTGACCTTCTAAATCAAGAATTGGTGATTTATGTTCTGGTCAGGATTTTGGTGGCTGGGCAATGCCATTATTTAGCTGTTTCAACTATGAGAATATTTTTATTCTTATTTCTCTGGTCTTTAATTTCCTTTTTGTACCTGAAAAATAAAGATAGTAAACTAAATGTCCTCAAAGAGCCTTCCCTCCCCAGTGATATATGCCCATACTTGGGACTTTAAAGGCCCCACTCTCGATGCAGCTATCCTGGAGCTTAATGTACACGAGGTGGCACTTTCATACTATAATAGCTCCTTTCTAGATCTTTCGTTGGTTAAGAACAAGGTTTTCTTTTTTTTTTGTCCCCAGTTTAAGTGAATGCTCCTAAAATCTAAACACATTAGTAAATGAGAGAGCTTTCTTTTTAACAGCTTTTCTCTTTTCTTTATGAGTGATAAAAGTTTTACAATGTATATTTCATTTTTTCTATAATTTTAAAAAGGCAAATTTCACTGGGGCCATGAAAGACTTCTTGGATTTATCCAGACTATGTAGAAACCACCATCATAGTTGGCTAAAAAGTAAAAGCTCGGTTAAATTGACCTGGCTGGATCCCAGGCATTAGGTAATATCTGAGAGTCAAGTCTATCACCTTCCAAAGCTGCAATAACTCTTGGATTCACCATAGTCCCATTTAGCACATTGTTCTGTAATAACATATATGCAAGTATTAACACTATGAGAAAGCTGATTCCCCTTCAAAGGCACCACATTCATAACTTAGAACAGAACATCTCTGGGATGTTGTCAATCTCAGTCTCTTTCTAAATCGGTTACTTACGTGACCACTGGGTACCTATTATTTATCTTTTAGAAAATTCTTTCAGGTGTCATTACTGTTTTGTACAGATGGAGTCAATTTTGTTTAGATATCTTAACATGGAGGAGCTGGATGGTATGTATGCTTTTACGGGGAATATTTAAGGGGAATAAGGCAACAGAGCACATTTCATAAGGACCACCACTGATACTACCTTCGCTGTCGCGATTCTGCACTCCATAGGAATGCTACTGCGGAACACTCAGCATATGGAAGATGGTACCAGCATGCAGGGGACAGTGTATAGGCTAGGGGATTACAGCTGTCCCCACTTGTAGTCACAGTACTTTGTAATTTAGAGTCATAGAATTTTACAAAGGATAGTCTCTTATAAAAGAAGGTATCTAACAATGTCATCTTATCCAAATCTATTGCCACCTAGTTTTACAGATGGGAAAGAGAGAAAATAAGAGGTAACAGATTTTCTTAAAGTCATACTGTTTTAACTGATTATAAATTCCAGACTTTTCTGAATGCTGGTCCAATGTTCTCACGACACTTCGTGATTTATGTATATAAACTATGGAGAATGAAACTACCTAAAATTGCTCTTTTTATAGTCTCTGATAGGTTCCGTCATTATTTGCCTAAATTGTTTCTTACACCTAAATTATTTTTTTTTAAAAAATCCATGAAAAATCAACATCATAAGTAGAAGACTGTTAATTTTATAAAACAGCAGCTTTTGTAGTTTTCTTGTTACTAATCGAAGTCCTAACTGGTGGTTGCTAAGTTGCTTCAGCTGGAGATTAAAATAAATATTTTGCTAATATTCAAGCAGATGGAAAATACTTGGAATATCTCAATTTTTTACTTAATATAAATGCTTAAAGTGTGATACATTTTAGGTTGTTAAGGACGATTTGTTGAATACTTACAGAGTTATAGTGTTGGCCCGTCCTATTCTTTCACAAAGTCTATCATAACTCTCCCAGCTCTCACCACAGCTGGCTTCTAGTCAACGTCAAAATACATATTTTAATAACTGTTTCTAATGTCAACTTTCAAGAAATGCCACATCCCTTTTTAACTATTAAAAAGGGGTTCATTTTGGTGCCAAATAACAGAAAGGTGCAGTTTTAGGGACAGATTAGAAATTGAATACACCAAGGTAGCTGCTTGGGAAAATGAACAGTATATAATCTAATATCTTTAATTTTATGTACATGAATATAACGTATGTCAACTTTGTACATGAGATACATACAGTATTTAAACATTTTACTCAACAAATAAGAATTTACAATAGCAACATAGCTGACTAAAGGGCTGTCCACTTAATAATACT
>NW_012147864.1:2701065-2708783 GCF_000956105.1 Propithecus coquereli
GGTGCCATCATAAAAGCATCGTCTGCACTCAGTTTTGCTTCCACTGCACAGAGACTTTTGAAATTGTGCTCTTTGTTGATGACCACACAGTACTGAATGGGTTGTTTCAGCAAAGAGGCTGTGGGGCTCGGCTTCCAGGCCAGAGTGACTGTGGTGCGCCCCAGGGAGGTAACATCTACTCTTGGATCATAAGGTAATTCAGGGTATGGCTGATCAGACTCTGGTGTTGTGGTGGCATAGACTTTGAAATGTGTGTCTTTCTCTGTGGAAAGAAGCTCTAGCTGATATAAGCCAGATGGGGAGCTAGAAGATATAAAATACTCAACATCGTTGCCTTTGTAGGAGAATAACTCAGTACCTTTCTCAGGAATGATCTGTTGCTTCTGCTGCTCGAGAGGTTCTGGATCACCTAGAAGATACAAGAGAAGCACAGGCTACGTGTCAGGGCACACACTGTGGCTTGCCAGCTTTAAGTCGTGGTTTGAGTTTATCTTACTTTTTTCTGTTATAAAAATAATACATGCTCATAGCAGCAAACTGGGAAATATAGAAAAATTAACAAGATAAAAAAAGTATCCATCAATTCATTATCCAGAGACCGTCCTTTATTAATACTTTGTTTCCATCCAGTCTTTTCCTTTATACATGTTTTGTGCAATTGATATTATTTTCTCTCATTTTTCTCTGTAACTTAGTAACATTTATTCCCAAGCATATCTGTATCTAGATAAACTTCCAGTTTTTGAATCCTGTTTTTCTTAGCTAATATTATATCACAAAAATAACCCTGTTAGCCAATTTTTGACCATTATAAATAGCACTCTTATATATGTGTAACGATTTTCCCAGAATCCAATTTGTGGAAGTTTTAGGTCAAAGATTGTAAACTTTTTAGAAATTGTTAGTCCTGTCAATCTGCTTACCAAAAGGATTCTATCAGTCTGCATTTTGACAGGTATCCATTTCACTAACTTCACTATTATTAGGCAGACTAGAAAATCTGATTAAAATACAGATTATAAAGCATCAGTAAGAATGTCTAATGTCTAAGAATAGTCTAGATGTTCAACATCTAGACTATGTGCCCAGGAGTAATACAGGGAAAGTATTGAAGCCAAACCAATGTTTTCCATCTTTGTTACTGTTCAGACATCACACCGACGTTAGTGTGAAGGTAAGTTTCTAAGACCAGGCAAAGCATTGGGTAGCCAGTGTGGGAACAAACCTTTTCCAGCTTATCACTGCAGATCGAAAGTGAGCTGTGTAGAATTTGATATTCCCAAACCGTGGGATGAACACAATCATCACATGGCCATGTTAACATCAGGACTCATTTTCTATACCTCAGTCTCATCACCCACCACAGGACTTCCACCATTTTCTTAATGAGGATGCTCGCTCTTCCTTGTAAGCACTATAGCTTGCTAGCATCCTTTGCAGGGCAAAGTTCTTAAGTCACCAAGCCTTCACCTTTAAGCTATGATGCCCTTAACGGGAGCAGCCCCACTCCAGGGCCCCATACAGACTCTTCGTTTCCCTTGTATCTTGTTTTTTTGCTCTCCATCATCTGCATCTTCTTTAATAACTTAACCCACTCCGCCTACTGGCTGTCTTTTCTGCTAAATGCCTCTCTGCTTCTGTTTCCACCCCCATTCCACCCCTGGAGTTGTGACAGCATATACTTTGAAATGTGTGTCTTTTCTTTGTCTAGAGATCAAAGGTCTTAATCTTGGCTGCATATTAGTATCATCCGGGGAGATAAAAATCCCAGTGTCCAGAACACAGCCCATGGCAATTAAATCAGCACCTCTAAGGGCAAGATCCAGGCATCAGCAGAAATTTTTAAAGCCCTATACATGGTTTGAATATTCAGGCAAGACTGAAAACCACAGCCACAGAGGCTAGTCCAAACCTCTCCCCTTCCCCTCAATGCTCAGTCCCCCTACCTGTCTCTCTTAACTTTTTACTATACCAAGATCAATGTCATCTGATGCTCTCTCTCCATCATCCATTACATTATCTCCACCTCAAAATCTGCAGCTTCACCTGGGCACCTACGCTGTTTTTTTCTTATTAACAGAAGGTTGTAGCCTTTTAACCATACATTCAGGGGTCTGGGGCCAGATCTGTCCTGCTGTGTACCTGAGCCCTCCCCGCTTGTCTCCTCTGGCAGCTCCTGGAGGCTCAGCTTCCACTCCAAAGGCGCATCGCAGGGAGTCACTGTGACTGATAGCGGAGTATTGTCTTCTTCAACCACAAAGAAATACCTGTGGGAAAGTGAATTCCATTCAGACCATGATAATTCTTTCTAACATTTACAATCCAGACTTAGTGGAAAAATCATTTGGTTTTCATTTTCATAAAACTTTCATAAAATTTCATTTTATTTTCATTTAATAGAGACCGAAACTTGCTATTTGGCACAAAACAGGATACTTACAGCACTAATTGTGCAAGTCCAGCAGCTCAAGGTTCTGCAACCAGATTTCTCATCCACAGACACAGTGTGAAATAATCAAAAGACATTGAACCAAAAATATTTTGACTTAAAAATCAACACTTACCAGTGTCTGGGTGTTATTTAACATAGGCCCTGCCGTTGCAAAGTAAGCCACAATCAAGCAAATTTCCAGGTTTGTTGCCCTACAGGTGCTGTGTTTGCCATAATTTTGGCCATAAATTTGTACATTACAATGAGGGTATTCTCACATAGTCACAACTATTTCGAAAGATCATCTTCACAGCTACCTAGTTCTAAAATGTATGCTGATCTCTGGCAAAATAACATCGTCTTCACATTTTTACATTAGTGACTTTTATTCACAGCTTTGCTATTCCATATCTTTTTGAATAGCAGTATCTAATCACCATCTGAGAAATATTTTTAAAAAGCAAAGACCACTGTGTCAGTCAGTGGAAAGATGCATTTGTCTATCACTTCTCTATCATCAAGATTTTCTGTTGAATTAAATAAAAGTTAATGATTTTTTAAAATTTAAAAAATTCAAAATATTCTGCTCTATGCTTTCTCCTCAGACTTTATTGTGATTTCTCAAAAGACTTTTTAAAATGCATGAAATATTGCTTATCTATAAAAATATTAACACTATATATTCTTACTCCAAGTGACTTAGATGATTTCACTTAATTATATTTCAAAGCCTATAATCTTGCAAATGAGGAAACGGTGATTTTAGTTCTAGCAAGCCCAGAGTTGCTCACTGATTCCAGGGCAAAGAAAAGCAGGTTTTGCCTCCTATAGATTGAACTTCCTGGACATCTCTTGTCTCTCTGTTCTCTCTGTATCTAAGACCACCGCACTCTCCAAACTGACCACCACAGCTGTCCACACCTGCAGTCTCCTCTGCTGGTAGCCTCTCACCTTCCCAAACTCTAACTTCTGGAGTGAACCATGGGCCTGTGCTTGGAATATCTCTTATTCACCTGTGCTCACTCCCTGCGTGACCTCACCAGGCTCATGGCTTTAACCTCTGGTATGTTAATCATTCCCAAATTTAAAACCTCAGCCTGAACTCTTACCTAAATTCCAGTTACAACTATCTTCTTGCCATCTTAACTTAGATATTAAGGGAATTTCACACTTAAGATATCTAATCCAAATTTCAGATTATTTCCCCAAATCAGCTTCTCTTGCAGTCTATCCCTTCTCGGCAAATGACCACTCCAACCTTCCAGTCACGCAGGACAAACACTGTAGAGTCATTGTTGACTTTCTCTTCCTCTTCCACTTAACATACTATAAATAAGCAGACACCTTTGGCTTCGCTTTTAAAATATATCCAGAATCTATTTCTTTGTCCCACTTTACCCGTTACTACCTGATACAAGCCACCATTACCTCTTGCTTGGGCATTGCAATAGCCTCCTGACTGAGCTTCCTGTTTCCACCTTGACCCCTCAGTTTATTCACCCCCTCCAGGTAGGCGGAGTGGTCCTAGTGAACCTAAGTCAAACGCACCACACCCCGTTGCTCAAAACACTCTAAGAGCTTCTTGTTTCATGCAGAATAAGAACTTGCAATGTCTTACAACCAAATATCTAAACCCTTCTCCTTCCCCCTCCACTCAGCTCCTGCTCCCTTTGGAACACACGCAAACTCCTGGCCCAGGCTCTCACTTGAGATCCTCCTCCTCCAGGTAGTGACCTTGACCTCTCAGTGCCTTCCCCAGCTCTCTCCTCTAGCTCCATCTTGTAATAGAACTACTCTGACCCCTGGTGTAAAATATCACCTTCCTACCCACGATGCTCTCTTTCACTCCATTTTTCTTCAAAGCACTTACCACTACCTGACATGCTATATATTTCTTTGCTTTTTTTGTTTGTTTGTTTGTTTGTCCATTTCCCTCAACTAGAATGAAAGCTATAAGAGAGCAGGGCAATCTCAACACATATCTGTTGAATGAATTAATGAATAGCTGTTTCCCACACATCTACTTTCACTACCTCTAAATCATTCTTCACATTGCAGCAAGAGTAATCTCCTAAAAAAGGAAATCTATTTTGTGATTTCCAGCTTGGAGCACCTTCACACCTTTAGATTTTAGCGTTGGGGAAAAAGTCCTTAAGTGTTCACATAGTCCAAAACCTCCTCAGTGGGGACTTCGGCCTGTACCTCACCGGTCTCTTGTCATGTCACTACCCTTTTAACTTTCTGTGGTCGAACACAGGACTTCTCTAGTTCCCCCAACTCCACCCCACCTCTGAGTCTTTGGGATGTGGTTTTCTCTGCCTGAAATGCACCCCTTTGCCCCTTGTCACATTTAAATGTCACTTCTTCAGAGATGGCTTTTCTGTCTCATTCTGGATCAGGTTATTTTACATATATTCTCAGGGTGTCCAGTACTTTTTACTTTAGGGCATTTATTGCCATTTGTGACTATATAATTGTATTATTATTATTTGACTAATGTCATTTTCCCCACAAAGGGGAAAGGCTCACTTAGGATTCATGTTACATGCTATTGTATTCCCAGCACTTAGCAGAGATTTCTGCATGAAGCAGGTACTTGGTCAACATTTTTGAATGACTGAATTACTAAATTAATAAACAGAACTCAAGAATTCTGACACCAAACTTATTGTTCCAGCCTGAGGACACATATACCTAGATTCTGTTTCTATGTGAAGACAGGATCTGAATGGCAACACAAGTGGCCCCTCACATTCACAGATGAATGTGGGACAGAGGATGAGTGGGCTGTGGGCAGACACAAAACGCGAAGGCCCTATAAAGGCAAAAACAACCTAGGCACATAAAATAGTGAAACAATCATGTAGATAAAATAGTTGACTGAATTGTTAACTGTATGGAAAGTTTTATGTGCCATAAGCATCCCTAAAAAGAGGTGTCAGAAGGCTTAATTTTCAATTCAGTCTACTTTTTGGTGAATAGAATTTTGTTCCTTTGTCCAGGTTGCGTGGGAGATATTAACCACATAAACACAACTAAATCTATCTGTATTACAAAGAAATAAGTAAAACAAAATAATTTATTTGGCATCATATAAGTAAAATAGTGTTCAAACCTTCTTGTTTGTTTTGGGGTTTCATGTGAGTAGCACAGCTAACCAATGGGAAAACAGAAAACAATGTACAAGTTCATCTGTTACCTTCTGTTCTCATTTCAAACAGTTAAGTAGTTTACTTCCCAAAGTAAGCAACTGCATCATAGTAACTTAAATAAAGGCCATAGGTGACCAGTAATCAACAGAACAATGCTTTCACTCCACAAGGTAATCACTATACATACAAAGCAGCAGGGAATCCTTTAAGTCAACA
Source organism: Propithecus coquereli (assembly GCF_000956105.1). NCBI lineage: Eukaryota > Metazoa > Chordata > Mammalia > Primates > Indriidae > Propithecus > Propithecus coquereli. Next base: position 2,706,865 of record NW_012147864.1, read on the forward strand.
TTTTCATACGGAAGCACTTATAATTAGAAATAAATGATGATTTGAATGAACTTAATGTGACAGATGTTTTATTGTCTACCAGGCACAAAGCACTTGGCAACCAGAGATGACAAGACATGACCTATGCGTCCAAGGTAATTACTAGCTGGTGAAGGAGACAGAAATGTAATGAATAACTGGAAACATGGCTCCAAATTACAATGCCAAAGTCAAAGGATAAACATACCATGAGCCATTTAGCCTTTGGAATTTATGTATAAACATAAGAATAATTAATGACTTTGTTGTCTTTCTCTATTCACTGCTGCTCAACTTCATCTGGAGTTTTGTCTTTAGTGGGAATATCAACAATGTCTATGTGTGCTTATCACTACGCAGTTTACCCCTAGAAATGACGTTTCTACTTGTGGCTGCAACTCTTCACTCATGGAAGTTTACTATTACTAGTGTAAATTAAAGTTTTATCCAAGTGTGAACACCAAGGGCCCCAATAATTATTTGTGAAAACGCAGGTAAAAATAAAGAATGAATAAATGAAAGAAACAGAAAGGAAGGAAGGGGAAGAGGAAGTTTTGTCATGTCTCATGATAAAAACATGTTGTTTTTTAAAAAAGTGTAATTTTTAAGACAACTTTTAGAACCAAAACTTACTTTTCGGGGAGTGGAAAACTAAAGGAGATAAACTATTTGATTAAGTGATATGATTACATAATGTGGAATGCTGTGTTTAAAGAATACTGCAAAAAAAGCAGTACATTAGTGTATTTGGGAAGTGAAAGTAACTTCCAAAGAAAAATTTTGATTTGATCTGACATACTCAAAAATTTCAAAGGACAAAATCATATGAAAAGCAACATGTATTCAGTGAGAACTCGGTTAATAGTTAAGGTTAACTTGAGGTATTAGCACTGCTTTGTATTCCCTTTCCTGTTTTCAGACTTGAGTCTTAGTAAGGACTAGGACAGCAAGTTCCTTCTATGTGATCATCCTTTCCTTTTGTGCCTGCCCTCTCACGAATGTCATTTAAAGATTCATGACAAGTCAGTTCCTAGTCCATTGCATTCATTAATGTAAGTAATTTCACTCAGGCAGTGCTGAAATGATACCTAAACAATAGTTCACTTCAGTCAAAGTAGGAAAACTCATCACCGAGCATTATTCAGACTGACCAGATAGCGATATCCCTGGGCCATTAAATGGAAGGGATTCCGAGTGTCACCTTCCATTACTCTTGATCAAAATAGAAAAGATGACCAATGATGGGAGATACCTCAATCTTTGGAAAATGGATTATTGACTGTGTGAGACAGTTTTATCCTTTGGAATGCCAATGTACCCCAGGTTAAAAGGAGAAATTGGGTTTGACATATAATTATCCAAAGAGTAACCATGTGTTCTACAAGTGTGGAGAGGGGTTTGAGCACTGCAAAATAAGTAACTTTATTTAATTAGTTTGTAAAATATATTTTATTTATATGATAGGTATATAATTTTTAAAGGTCAAAATATTCAGAAACATATGCGAGCCCAATTTGTTGATGTTGGCATAAAGGCAGATGTACAATGCCAGTTTTTTATCACTGGTTTGATTCCTTCAACATCTAATCAGATTTGTCAAAGAAATATTATCCGTATAAAACTTAATGCAAACCCTTGAAGAACCATATATCCAATTAATTTCATTTTAGTCCTACAGGGGGCCTTCTTAGAAATTTCCTATTGTCCTGAAAATAAGAAAATAATCATTCTAGAATGAAAGAATTGCAAGGATTGCCTCCTCTTCCCAAAAGGAGACCACAATCAGCAAGAATCAAACAGCTCCATTTAATGATCAGAAGTTGCATTGCCATTTTTTTTCTTACTTAGAGAAAATAAGTAATGCTATTCATAGGTTGATTCGCAAATTACCTAAACTAAGT
>NW_012147864.1:2709623-2723290 GCF_000956105.1 Propithecus coquereli
TGAGCCACCGCGTCCAGCCTCTCCTATTCTTTTTCTTCAAACTATTTTATGAGGTTGAGAATAAATTCGCCAGAATTTCAGACATTACAAAGATGCTGAAATGAAAGGATTCTCGGTGCATTAACTTCCCTGGGCATTCAGAGAAAATCCTCACTTCATTGAGGCGGAAGCTTATATGGCCATTAATGGATGTTATATCAATGTGTCAAAGCTTACACTAAAATGGCCACTGAGGGTGAGTTCTTTCAGCGGCTATAAAAGCTATGGCGATGGTTGGTTGGCATCACTGCTCAGCAGTCAAGTTGCTAACTGCTGACACTGCTGAACCACTGCATTCAGCGTAAGTCACAGAGACCCACTGAGAGCCAGGAAATTATCCCTGTACAATTATTTTTATTCTTCCTTAAAATTGGACTAAGGATTATACATATATAGTATAATGCTTATTCCAAGATCAAATTTCATATAGCAGAGATTTTTTTTTTTTTTCTTTTTTTTTTTTGAGACAGAGTCTCACTGTGTTGCCCGGGCTAGAGTGCCGCGGCGTCATCCTAACTCACAGCAACCTCAAACTCCTGGGCTCACAGCAGAGATTTTTAGAGATTATAAAGTTCAGCTCCCTCATAGGTTAAGCAATTCTTCCAAAATCACACAGTGAGTTACTTGCTGATGTCTGGTTGCTACAGAGTCCCAGACTCTTCAACACAACATCGACATACACACACCTACAACATTAGAACGTGGGCTTGGCTCCCACGTGCAGATCAAGACAGATCTTTGGAAAGTCGTATATTTAGACCATTTGTCTTAACCTCTAGCAGAGCGTTTTCACTAAGTTACATTTTGGCATTTGCCACTGACTTTCATCAAAAACCTGTAATTAATTAGGGACCACTCTAGTGCACATCGCTGTAGGATGTTGTCAGATACCTGCTTCCACATATCTCAGTGCTTAACGACACTGAGGTGCGCCAGTCCTTGGCATGTCAGGTGCTGGGCAAAGGCTGTGCCTTCCCGGATCATTTGGTACGTTTTCCTCACACGAAGAGCTATGTAAGGAATTATGTTCCCTTACTTTCTTCACTTTACTTACATCAGGGATTTCAAGTATTACAGAAATATCATGTTTTCACATTTAAGTACTTTAAATAGTGAGAAATCCAAATGCAAACATCTGTGATTATTCAAGATGAGGTGAATGCCAGTTTTATTTTTAAATAGACAGTTTTACAGATATGAATAACTAACCTCTACTTAAAACATCACTGGACTTTAATTTCATCTTTCTTTGAGTGCTATCAAAAATAGATCGGGATAACTAAAAATATTTTTGAAAGGAATAAAACTGTTTCTTTTTCATAAGGAGGATGTGAGAAGCAGTTTTTTCACCGTTAGCTTGCTCAAAAAGTATTTAACTTCTTTTTTTCCAAATATTTTTTCTGCCCTGTGTTCTGCAGCTTTCTATACAAAATACCTACAGTGATTTAGTTACCACGCGCAAAGCACAATGCTTCACTCACTGCCTTCCTACTGTTAGTCCTCACGATAACCCTGTGAAGTGGGTACTACCATTGTGTAAGAACAAACCTTCATCATGTAGGCAGAGAAAGGACACAAATCCAGGTGGATTTGACTGAAGAGCCAAAACTTTCATCCTTTTTAATATCTCTCAAGACAGCCCAATAATTTTTTACAGAGGTTTTTATTTCCCACTGTTATTTCTTAATTGTATTGCAACTGAAAGAAAATTCAACTGAGAGCTCAGACACTTGATGCGTAGCTTCAGTTCCTCACTAGATGTATGATCTTAAACAATTCACTTCCACTCCAGGCCTAGGTCTGTAAAGGGTTTGGATAGGTGATCTCTAACGAGAAGCGATTCTGTGACTGAGTATTAAACTCCTCTTCCCAATCAGCTGCAGTTTAGGAATAAGACCAGGCTGCCTTAAGTTTCCTCAGATAATCTGTCCCTCAAAACCTCCACTTGACTGTCAAGGAGAAACCCATGGGGAGTTGGGGCTGTAAGTGGGAGCTCAGGCAAGTTACTAAGAGTAGACAAAGGTTATGTCTACAAAAGATGACTGGATGGATCAAAATCAAGACCAAACAGGGACATGGTCTACTGAACCCACAGGACCTCCACTCACCACCCCCTGTCCCCGACTCCTGCTCCCCCTTTGCCTGGAGCTAAGAGAAACAGAAAATCTGAGTAGCATTTACTATGCTGCCTGTGTTTAGAAATACTTATTATTCTAGCAAAATAAAACACATTCAGGTCACTTCTCTTTGTAGTACCATTCCTAATGCTGGCCTCCTGAGAGCAGAAGAGGCCAGACAATAAAAGAAAGTCTCTTTAGAAACAGCTAGGATGTGGCTTTCTGTATTTGCTAGGAACGCAGCGTAAAAACGCCAAGGGAGCACGCGAGTGTGCGGCACTCAGGCACATCTGCCCCAGAGACGTCGCTCGAGGGCAGGCTCGCCTCATGAGGCCCGGGTTTGCCCACAGAGTTGCCAACTGCAGCTGTGCCACTGTGCAACTTAGCCGGACAAGCGGCCAATGCCTCAGGATACCTGAGATATGTAGGTCAGCCCCAGAGTCAGAGAAATAGCTAGTCATGATTGGTAGGAATTTTCCCAGCACCCTCAGCTGCTTTGGGGAAAAAAATATGTCTTTATTAAATCAGCTAATTATAAAAGATGAATTTTGATATAACAATATAAATAAACTTTATTGTGCACATGCTGCATGCCAGGCACTCTTCTAAGTGTTTTATATATATCTATAAAATCTCATGTCATACCGGCAACAACCCTGTGATGTAGGTGCTATATTTTTCTCATTTTAAAAATAATCAAATCAAGGCTTAGAAAGGTAAGGTCACATAGTAAATACCATATGATGTAAAAAATATAAACTATGTACTATGGGCGACTTAAAATATGGTAAATCTGATTATTATACATTCTCTACATCAGGTACTTAGCAATTTAATATTAGCAAACATTTCAAATTACAGGACTATGCAGAGTAAGTGTTAGGAGATAATTCTCCACGCGTCTCTATGTTTGTTTTTGCCTATCTTGGGAGCAGAAGTACCGAGTGCCCTTGTTCCACATTATCTTTTCCAGGATGTTTGTATAGTGAACAGCCTTGGAAGGCACAGCCTCAGAGCAAAGGGCAGGCATGACTGCTATCCATTAAAAAAAGATCTGGGTTCCCTAAACTCAGAGCTTCTCTCCTGCAACAAAACCCACTGCATGGGCTGGTGCCATCTGGCCTCTTTGCATCATCTTATGGGAATTGGGCGGGGGGCGCAGGGGAGTCAGGGAGCTAGTGAAAGAAAATGATGGCACTGTGCCTACTGCTATTGCTCTAAGTAATAAAGTTCATAGTCTCTGGCCCAGGAGTAGCGTTCATTCTTCCGGCATCCATGAAACTATGGCAGACATTTTGTTAGCTTGCAAGTGGGATAAAATCTCAAACTCTTCAAAGTTCTTGACACTAAGCTTTTACTTACATATTTTACTGGTTTACCTACTTTATTGGCTCAGGTAGACATTTTAATTTAGATTACCACCAATAGAGAACAGACTCAACTTTATCTTTTGCTTTATCAAAATATCGTATTTCCCCAACTACAATTCTATCAGGTCACATTTTTTGTTTCTGAAACAGTTTTAACTATCTTAATTGCCACGCCAATTATGGACAAAACAGACATTTTTCAGAAAAGTGTTTAAAATTAGTATGACCCAAAATGCAAGAATTTATATTGTCAGATTATGGTTTTCAGTATGTTCCCTATTAATAATAATATTCAAGTACTATTGGGGAAAAACTTGGATATTAGGAAGCATTAATCATTTGTTCAATTTGATGAGGTTACAGGCAGAATTTTTTTAACACAATGTATTTAAAATAGGCAATGAATATAGCTAATCAAAAAACTATTGTGCAGATACATTGTGTATATTTTTACAACTTATATTCACTGATCAAAAATTGAACCTTTACATAAACATTGTTTAAATGGTAGTTCTAAGATTTTATAGATTTTTTTTCCCCTACCATAAAATATTCTCTCTCAGACATTTAGTTTAAGAATTACTCACTTTAAATAAACATGTGAAAATTCATTCTTAAACATAAGTCTTGGTTAAGTCAGTTTATAAGAACAAACTTCTCTCTAAGATTACAAAAGTGCCCTCTAATGGCATAACTTTTCCTCTCATTTCTTTTTGTTATTTCTAGGTATCCAGAGCTTATGTAGGTTTAATGTTCAAATTAAATAACATTAATCCAAATTTCACTTTCAGCACTATTTCTTTTTTCATGGCCATCTGGTGGGTAATGTAAGAAATGTGTCTGTACAGCAAGAAATCTTACTATCTTTCCTGTATTGAGGCTCTAGTTCAAACACAAGTAGCAAGTTGCTAGGGTAATTCCAAATATATTTATTTTACTATGCAGATCAATCAATTTGGTTGCACAATTATTCACAACCCAGAAAAACTAGGTGGTATTATCCTATTACTGAGGAGATTAACTTTGTTTCGATTGAAATGTTCTGATGAATCAAGCACACAGACACTAATCTAAAACTCGGATATTGTTCATGTTGTCAAAAGCCTTCTTCATATTGGCGCATGCCCTAAGATCCTCCCAAAACTGAAATGAGAAAAGAAAAATGACCTAATAATTTGATACACCTCAATCTTTGGAAAATAGATTATTGTGACATGAGACAGTTTTATTCTTTGGAATGTCAATGTGTCCTAGATTAAAAGGAGAAATTATTTCTAAAATATAATTAGAGATTATTAGTGTGTTCTCTACTTACAAAGGTAGAGATGAGTTTGGGTACTGCAAAGTAAATAAATATAATTAGTTTATATAGCATATGTATACATACATACACACATATTTTTTCGGTCAAAATATTTAGAAACATTATGAATCCAATTAGTTGATGTTGGAGTAAAGGTAAATGAGTAGTAGTCCCCAAAGAAGAGTCATTTAAATATAAAAATAGAATGTTTGCTGCCCCCTCTCTGGTAAGCAGGTAAGCACTACAGCTTAAGATACATATGCGGAGAATGGTTTTCTTTTTAATATTTGAGGACTTTCATGATGGGAGCTATTTCTCCACCTCAACTCCTTCAGTTTTAAAAGAAATGCCAATGAATAGATATAAAGCATTTGCATTGTTCTGCAAGGAGTCGGGAGTAGAGCAAACGATGGATAACTAAAAATGTACAAATAATTCTAAGACATAATTTTCAGCATCGATTTCAACTTCTTATTCTATGGAGGAGCCTTTAGTGTAGTTAAATGGTCAAACTGACATGGCATATCCTTCTCCCACAAACCTGTGGAAATGCTTGTGAATTGTAAAATGGCCAATGGTAAGCAAAACAAAAAATTAAAAGGAGCTTAAATAATTTGTCATTGTATCAATTAAATACCCAGGATAACCACAAAAAGCACAGTATACATAAAAGCAAATTAAACTTGCCCCAGGATATCTGCAGCAGTTTCACCACTGTCATTTTGCAAAATTTATCTGCAATTACATATGATCAACTAGTCAATTTACCAATCTTGGTTAAACCGCAGGTTCACTTAGCGAACATAAACATTTATTATTTGAAATTGTATAAATAATGATAATAAGTAAATAAGTCTGGTTAATTTTTTACTACTTAAAAACACGTTAAACGGATTTAACCACGAATAACAATTGAGAATCCTGTCTTAAGGGTAAGGAAACATGTCGAACCACTAGAAAGCTTGCCCTTAATATTTATAGACTGCTGTTTAGTTATACTAGCTCACCAATGCAAGGAATTTGCAAATCTAGTAAATAAAAGGTTCCTTTGGGTTTTCATATAACTGTGCAAGGCTCTCTGAATAGAAGGTATGATATAAACGAAGGCATGATGACCTTTCTCAGTACTGTGGGCTCCTCAGAACAGCAGCCAACAGTTCTACCTACCTGTGATAATACGTCAAAGCAAATTCCTCCATCCCTCTACCACCAACAACCAAGGTCCTGTAAGTTACTTGCAGAAACATGAGCATATTTGTCAAAGCTCTTACGGACATTACATATTATAAAACTTAAAATCAGATTCATCTGTATAAATACAACACAAAGTATACAATTTATAAAAAAAAAAAACCCACAGTATCATTAAGATTCACTTAAAAACTATCCAATGTGCCTGATCATATGTAGGCCACAAAACTGAAATAAATTCACAATGACCAAAAAGAAGGATGGGAATTCTGATTTACTTGAAGCAAATGCATCTGGAATAAATGAAATCCAATGTTTAAATACAGAGAGTGGAAAGTGCATGATTATAATTTAGTGAGAATAATTTCAAGGAATGGTCTGCCACAGAGATTTCTGCTACTTTCTTTTGCTTTTTAAGTGCAAATATTTAGTCTTCAGAACTTCTAATTTTAAACTCGAGGGTGTTTGTTTTTGTTTGGGTCATCCATGCCACATCTGATAATAAATCTGAAGAATTTGATCTACCTGCAAAGAACAAAATGTAGCTTTGGTAGCAGGCAGGGTCTGTGTTTGCCGTGACTCGCTGAGCAGCAAGCAAGCAGGGGCTCTGTGCACTGTAGCGTTGGAATGCCCACCATTTGCCGGCTTGGATAAACAGAATCCCTCTAGGCAAAAATGTAGCAATAAATAAAGCTGGATTCCCAAAAGTCATTTTATTTTGTTGTCTTTTGCAAACATTGAAAATGTTGACTAAAGTTAGTTGGATGCTCTTAAAAATCCAAAAATCCTGATACAGTTAAAAATTTGAGAGAAATATAGCATATCGTCGTCTGATCTTTCCGTATTTGAAAAGGGAGAAATAAAATAGGTAGAAGTAAAGGGCTCGGGGTCTGCCCTAAGGAGGGGTTTCTGGCTCGGGCTTGGCGAGCCCTCATTCTGCAGTTAACTGGAGTTCAGCTGAAATATGCCAACTTCTACCTAGCCCAACAAAGGAGAGCTGACATGATGCACAGAACCCATGTGCTAAAGCTCTCTAAATGCAGGTTGTCAGTATATAATAGCGTGATTATTAAGGGTTTTCAAGTTCATTATGTCAATAATCTTTGGATTAGGGATTTTCGCATGCATTTCAACTGCAATGACTCCAGCCTTCTCTAGCACTTCCCTAAATGGCTGCCAACTTTCATTCTGGAAGGACATTAAATTAATATAAAAAATGTGAAATTAAAACATGCCAAGGAGTTAGATAAACTTTCCATTCTTTCATCCACTCCCTCTGACCCTCATGGTGCATAGTTCACGGCAGGGCTGAGGTTAGGGCATTCTGTTTTAAAGGGTGGCCAACCCTACAGAAGAAGATCACTTAAAAGAGGATCAGACTTTAAAGTAAGTACCTTGTACTCCCATCATCACTACTGCCAAAAGAACAACGAATAACAGCAATGGCCAAACAAATGCACCACAGATAGGCATGGTCTTTAATCCAGAAAGCCAGACCCATTGTACTAAAGGAAGGAGTAGATTTCTCAAAATGCACCTGATAGGTGCATCTGACAGAAGATATCAAAAACAACGTATAAAATAACGCAAAGAAAAACGGGCACAAAATACTGAATACCTTCTTCCTATCAAAATGTCATGTGACAAGTGACATAGCTGGGATAACTTCCTCTATCTTAGGAGAAACTGATGATTGCTGGAATAATGAAAGCCCCTAAGGGAAGAGTAATATGCTTGGTTGCTTTTCTTGCTTTGGTTCGGCAACTAAGCCTTATTTCCTGTTGATCTGCCACAAAATGAAAATGACTTCCTGTGCAATGTTCCCCAAAGCAGTTTACAAACTGCACACCTCATTCTCTACTGAAATTTAGCTACGATGGAGCATGGCAGCATGCCATAGCATTCAGCAACAGCACACGCCGCCCTGGAAGGGGAGGCATGAATTGTCATGGTCAACAAACAAATACTGATTCCTCGCTGTATGGAGCACCTAAATATTAGATTTTTATAGTCATGTTAGCCAAGAATTGAACTACTCCATAGATTACTTAGGATACCAAGAACTAAATATGGCCCAAAGAGCTAAAATCAAGAGAATATGAGTTTGCCAAGAATCGACTCCATACTTTAAACTGAACCGGGTGATATGAGGGCTCAGAAGAAATATCTTAGGAATTTATAATCTACTTATAAAGACAAAACTTATATATCCAGGTAGCAGAATTCAATAATGTCAGTATATTCATTCATTCATTATTTTTTTCTTCGACATCTGTGTAATGAGTCCCTGCTACATGCCAGGCTCTCTTCTAGTGACAGCGATGACCTCATGAGGTAGACATTCTAGTGGGAGTGAGAGACAACACATAAACAGATACACAAATAAGAAAACACTGTTAGCTGGTAGCTATGCAAAAAATTAAAATAGGCTTGTGTGAAAGAGTGTGTGATTTCTTGGAGGAAATGACATTTATGCTGAGATCTGAATGACAACAGGAAGCCAGTGAAGCAAATGTATGGCAAAGAGCATTCTGGGGAGAGAAATGGCTGGTGCGAAGGCCCTGGGGTGGCACTAAGCTTGGGGTATTAAAAAAAGGAAAGAGCATCAGAGAAGAGAGTGGGAGAGAGGGAGAGTGAAAGGTAAAGTGTAGACTACACAGAGCTTTGTGACGATATTAAGGAGTTTGGATTATGTTCTGAGTGTGATGGAAAGCCCTTTAATCCCAGCAGGGCCATGATATGATCCATGTTTTTTTAAGAGTAACTTTGTATATGGTGCAGAAAACGGATTTCAGGGAAATTGCTGAAATAAGAAACAACTTCATCTTTATAAAAGCAAAAAGATCAGATGAAGGCTACTGCAGTCGTCCAAGGTAGAGATGGTGGTGGCTTAAAGTTTGTAGAGGAGATGGAAAACAACAGAGAGACCTGGGATGTGTTTTACAGATTGGGGCACCAGAGTATGCAGGTGAGTTGTTGGCAAAAAGTGAGGAAAAGAGAGGAGTCAAAAATAATATACTGATTATAGGAACACACATACAATGAAGTGATAAAACATAAGTAATGGAAGAAATCAGAGAGAAATAAAATTTGTCAAGCAGAATTTCCAGGCGGCATCAAATAAATTATGAATAGCTGGCCATTTTACATGCTGTTTTAAAAACTAATTATTATACTTACTAAGGTGTCAGAGCAGAGGAGCAAAGAGGAAGGCAGTCTCTCTATGTGATGAGAAACACAGAGGAGGAAAGGCCAAGGTGGAAAGTAGTAAGATGTGTGGGTTAAAAAAATAAAAGTACTGATTCCCATTGTCATGGTGGGAAATGGGGTTTGCCAGGTGCAGGGAAGGCTGGTGCGACATACTGGACAAAGGCAGTAAGTACAGCCCTGCCCCCCAAACCTGCTTCTTTGAACTTACATTTCAAATGAAAGAATGCACAATATTAGAGGCCAACTAATTTGTCAAAAGTACCTGGAGGAGGAGTAAGTTCAAAGCCGTATTTCAGTTCTGGAAAGTGGTAGTTTATAGCAGGTAAGAAGGAAACAGCATTAGAAAGACATGCAGAAGTTATGAAGAAAATCTGACAAGAAAATATTACTATTTGGTATATGTGACTGGACATATTCACAAGCTGTGTCCAAATAAGATGATTAAAACCCATGAGCCTTTCGACAAACACACACCTGCCAAAGTCATATAACTTAGGCTTCTAGGCACGTTTTTTGGAAGGAGCAGCATCGGTGGAGGAATCCTAAAGTCAATGGAATAATCGGGACTGCAGAGGGCTACACAGGCCTGAGCAACGAAGATGCAGACGGTGAGTTCACCGAGTGAACCAGACAGGCGAGAAACACGGGCTGGAAGAAAAAAGAAGTGACGGGCAGTGTCCTTAGCATGGAAGCCAAGCTGGGAAGTATCAAACCCTAAAGGAGAAAAATCAACCATCTCTTCATACATTTTATGGTACACATGTTAAGTGCTCATTAAATACTGATGAACTAATGGGCCAAACTGAATAATCACTCTATCTTCTGAACTGAGGTCACTATTGATTTTGTTTGTTAGTGATAACAAGGATAAAACTGAAAACCAAAAGCAGAATACTACAGCAGGAGCAAAAGTTTCTAAAAAACTACCCAACTTTTCACTCGTCCATCAGCAACAACCTTGAATTTTTATATACTTTCCATCTAACTGTCTCAAGTCATATGTACCGTCTTCTCAAAGGATCTTAAAAATTCAAAAGGCCTTTCTAGGTCTACTTACCACATTAACAAAACAAGGTACTTAAATGATTCAAGCTCAAAGATATTCCTGTTCTTATGACAAATTTGGTTTTAAAAACTGCTTTGGCGGTCCTGCCAGCTCTGTCTGCTAAACATATGGGCTGCAACCTCCCTAAAGTTTGGATCAAAGAAATCTTTTATAACCTAGTTTCTAGTGACGTAATAAGCAGCACTACCCACCAAGGAGGCAGTGACAACAGAAACTTTTCAAAGAGCAAGCACGGCGGGATCGTAGAGCTCGATGGCTGATTAGACAACTGTTGACTGGGCATTACTCTGTGCCAGCCCTGCCTGAGCTGCTGCCGACACACCAGCAAACAAGATGTGTGCAGATCCTGAGCTTGTAGAGCCTGTGCTCATGGGTTAGAGAGATGATGAACAAGTAAACAAGGAAATGCAATTAATATAATGATTCCAGAGAGCAATGAGCACTATAAAGAAAACAACACTGCCTAACAGGCCGGAGGGGAATTACGGAGAGGGGTGGGTTGGGGGAGAAGGAGCCCTTCTAGGCTGACTGGTCAAAGACGGCCTCTCTGAGGAAGTAACATTTCAGCAGAGACTTGGATGAAAAGTAAGCCATCCAGAGCCAGGGGATATTAGAACCAGAGGGGACTTTTAACAGTTGAGGACACTGAGGAAGAGAGAGGGGAAGGACAGTGTCCTCCCAGACTTCACACCTGGGAATCTACCTCATCTGTGGGTTAACTGCAACCGTCAGCCATCAAGAGGGACACACTGCCAAGCCACAGGGACCAGAACAGAGGCACTGGCTCACTGTGGCCCTGGCAGTCACTTAAGTGAGGAATAACTGGCCAGTGCTAAGCCCAGGGAGGACAGCAGATGCTTTGAGGCCCATTGTCAGGTGAAAGATGTATTAGATCTGGCCCAATTGGTCCTAGTGGCCAGTATGGCTTTCCAGGGAAGGAGATTGACCTCAGTAAGGTATAGACTTACCTAGCAAAGCCGTTACACCAAAGGAAGGAGTTTGAAAAGTAGGTGTCCCGACAGAGGAAGGATGCTTCCTGACTTTGCAGAGTGACAAACGGAAAAAAAAGAGTGCTATAAAATCTCCGGGGAGATTCTTAATAGGATTGTGACAGTGTGGTGTTTACTTAGATGATATGTTATCTGAGCTCTCCCTGTGCACTGTCAATGAGTCAACTAGTGTTTATTAAGTGCCTATTGCAAGTCCCCTGGAAGCCCCGGAGGCCGATAAGGTGGAATCACAGTCCTCTGGTGAAACCAGAGACTTTGTTTCTTATGGTACTTTATCTCATTTGAATTATAGCTTTTTTAAATATATTTTTTCCCATCCCTATAGAAAAGATCTCCATGAGGCTTACACGACGTAAGTTTATGAGCAAAAATTACTCTTTACCTATCTTTAGATCACCTACGTAGCTGTTTTCAGTTTTGTAGCATAAAGTAGGCACTAGATAAATATTTACTGAATTATACTGCTTTCAAGAAGCTACCAGCAGACAGCAAAGCAATCTGAAATAATTCCCATCAGAAAAATCTCTAAAGTGTCTGGACTGTGCAAGGAAGCCAGGGGTGGCTGTTTACCAAATGCTTAAGGCTGATCTAACTCTGGACCCATTTTCTTCCTGAAACACGGGCACCTAACCCTCAACAGTGTGAAATGACTCAGCAGAGGCCCCTCCAAGCCAGACTCAAGGGTGAGGCTTGAATTGAATCTGAGCTCCATTCCTTCCTCTGCCAGAACGGCTCCATACCACTGACTGTGGGCAGATTATAGAAGCACTGCCAGCCTCAGTTTCCATGTTTGTTGACTGAAATACAACAGTAGTTCCTAACAAGGCTGCTGCAGGGTTAACGAAGAAGCTGCCTGAAATCAGGACATGATCCTGCAGCGGCACAATCACTAAACTAGGGGCCTCGGTGTTATCCGGTTTTCAATCCCCATGTCCTATGAACCGTCAAATGCAGCCAATCTACTTTCTGCATATTCTCTCAAATTCGTCCTCTCTTCTCTATTCAAACTGCCCGCACTTCCAATTGTCCACTTACTAAGACTCACCTAACTGCTCTCACACCCATTTCCAACATCTCTCCTTTTTATTTTCTACAGTACTCATATGGGTACCTTTATAAATAAAAATCTGTTTTACTCTTCTGCTAGGAAAAAGTCAGATAGCTTCCTATTAACCACAGGACGAAGCCTATGGCCTACAAGGTCCGGGTGGCAAACTCCTGCTCATTCTTTATGACTCAAGCATCTACAATGACAGGAACATTTAGCTGCGTACTTTTCTGTGCTTATTCTTCTATTGAAGAGCATCTTAAATTCTGCTTGTACACATTCTTGAGGTCACCAAGGCAGAAATGGAATCCTGTTTAGGTCTCCAAGTTACAATGCTGATCACAGAGCCCAACATCAAGCAGATGCTCGTGACATTTTGTGGGAGTGTAATGAATAAAGGAAAATGAAAATATTCAAATTGATTATTATTGCTGATGTATGGAATTTGTTTCACTAAGAGATAACATAGGCTAAATAGAAAATAAGATATGGATGCTTTTGACAGTTTTATGGGTGCTAAACTTCTAATAGGTTTTTGTGTGAAACCTAAACAGTTTGGAAGTGGGTCTTTAATCTTTTGAGGGGAACATAGTGGACAGCCACTGGCATGGCTGCCACAGACAGACAGTACATGATGGTCCCAGCTCATGGTATAAGGATGCATCTTTTCCGTCCTTAAGAATACAAAAATGTCCTGGTAAGGATAAACAGTGCATTACTCAGGAGGGCCTCTTCTCTCTGAAAATGTGTAAATTTTGATTTGGTTGGGATATATTCTGATCTGAGAGCAGGCATGGTATAGAATAGTGCTTCTCAAACCTTAATGTCCACACAAATCACCTAGTTTTTCCAATAAAATTCAGGTTCTTGATCAATAGGTCTGGGGCGGGTCTTGAAAATGGTCCCTTTCTGACAAGTGTCTGGGAGATGTGGATGCTGACAGTTCATGGACTGCACTTTAAGAAGCCAGGTTATAGATGGCTTTGTCACTTCCAACCCTATTATTCTCATGCATTTTTATTTTCAAACTCCCCAAATATTAAGACCTATCACCTGATAGTAGCAGCACTACGATTTTCACCTCCAGGATTTTGGTTGTTCAAACATTCTGATCTGTGATTTTCATTCATTACCAAAGTTTAATATTGAATATTTTAGACATCTATTTAGGGAGAGGACTGGATGAAATAGAGATTGTCCATATCCGTTCTTCCCTTTTTTAAGAGAACTATTATTATATCCACATTATTTCACAGTGATCTTTTTTCTCTACCTTATTTACATAAAAGAGAAATTCATTCCCTCTGAGTAGT
>NW_012147864.1:2724160-2730276 GCF_000956105.1 Propithecus coquereli
GCAATTTTTATTTTATTTTTTCATTCACTCATTCATTCATTCATTCATTCAAATTTTGGTACAGTTAAAAGGCTGCCAAAGCAAAACAAAAAAAGATCACTCAGAGTAAGAAGATCTGAGTTGAAGAAGTCCTAACTAAACCATTATCGCATTATCTGCTTTCGTACTTTGAGTCTTTTAATCTCTTTCAATCTCAATTACCTCATCTACAAAATGGAGACAATTATTCCCAGGATTGTTATAAGATTAAATGAAATAATGATGTGAGTGCTCTTTTAAAACTAAAAAGGTTCCATTTATCTTCAAATGGTGTAGGCCAGTTTCTCAAACTGGTTGCAAAATTTTATTCAACAGCAAAAGACATGTTTTGACTTGCTGATATAAGGAGTTTCAGCATCAGATTATTCTATTTTTATTTACCTAACCTCTAAGGTAAGAGGTAGGACCCTATTCAATTAGAGACTGACTAGAAAGAAGAACAAAGGAAAGGCCACAATGTTGGATTTTTAAAAATAATCACATCAACAACAGTAAACTCTTAATATTTTTTAGCTTTGCTACACTATGTCTGAGGACATCAATGTTGTTTAATAAACAAAACTGGATTAAAACTGGTTCAAAGGTGAGCACGCTCAGGCTCCTTAGGCACTAGATCTAGGGAAGGATTTCCGAAGCACGTGTTGAGATTAACGCACGGAGGATCAGGATCAGTTCCTGGGTTGTCCTGCATTATTATTTCTGGATTAAGAGATGATTAAAGAAAAGGACACTTTCAAAAGGCAGACAGTGAAGACAGACCCCACAGTCATTTTTAATAATGAGTTATAGCAAATTATGATGAAATGATACAAGCATATAAACCTACAGCAATTACAGAGATGACAAACCACAAATACTGACCTAGTGTGGGAATTCAGACCCACAATTATGTCATCCTTCTCCCTACAAGGAAGTAAGATATACAGTTAGGTGTGGTTTGTTTTGTTTTTTTTTTAAAGGAAGCGCTAAGGAAAAAGCTACAGCTGTGGGTGTTGGGGTCGACAATGTTCAGCGGTCATTACACAAAATAGAGCCTGCCAAGAGAAAAAGAGGTTTGAAAACTGCCTGGTTGTTGTCATTGCTTTGTAAATGTGTGAATGAACTTTAAATGTAGAGATTTTTATTCTTAAATTACAGATTGAATCTGGTGGCTGAAGTATTAAAACAAGTGTATAAATACTTTTACGGTCTGAACTATTTTTTCTTATATTTTAAAGGGCTTTAAACTTTTAGAATACTTGGAATATTCTTATATATACATCTATGGTAGATCTCATTATTTCACAGAAATATACAATTTCAATCAATATTGTGAAATAATTCATTTTAAAAATCTTAAACTGGCCGGGCGCGGTGGCTCATGCCTGTAATCCTAGCTCTCTGGGAGGCCGAGGCGGGTGGATTGTTTGAGCTCAGGAGTTCGAAACCAGCCTGAGCAAGAGTGAGACCCCATCTCTACTAAAAATAGAAAGAAATTAATCGGACAACTAAAAATATATCGAAAAAACTAGCCGGGCATGGTGGCGCATGCCTATAGTCCCAGCTACTCGGGAGGCTGAGGCAGGAGGATCGCTTGAGCCCAGGAGTTTGAGGTTGCTGTGAGCTAGGATGACGCCACGGCACTCTAGCCCGGGCAACATAGTGAGACTCTGTCTCAAAAAAAAAAAAATCTTAAGCTGACCTAACTTCAACTCTTACCTCTCAAGAATGCCACATAATTAATGGAATAACTGTATAGGTGAATTACTACTAATTTCAAAAGGGATTCTGCACCTTATTGATTTTTCAGTGATACAGCTACCATACGTAATTGGAATATGTTTAAATATCATGGGTTATGGGTCTGTAATAAACTTATAACTTACTTTGTTATAAGTTTGTTAATCCCCAATTTTCTTATTAGGCTCTACTTACTGAAGAAAATGTTTTTATTATTTCCTTTATCAGATAACTTGTCTCCAAGGTATGTTAACGGCTCTATTACATGTGTGTGCAGAGAGAGAGAGAGAGAGAGAGAGAGAGATATCAAACTCAATACATAGCATATCTTAGAACATATTACCACCCAGATTTGAATGGCTGGTCAGTTGGACTAATCAAGAGGGCTAAAGAAAGGAAAAGGGATTTGATTTCAAGAGATGATCTCATAGCTGTAAGTAGGCTTAAGAAAGCAAACTGATAATCTAGCTTGCCTTTTATGATTGGTGCAGAATTTGTGCAATTGGTGGCTGGGGGTGTGGGGAGGCCAGGGGAGGTTTACGTCAGAACCTGCACATATTCCGAGATGGAAACTCTGTTACACTTTCAATGATTTCCCCTATTAAAAAAGACTAGCCTTCTGGAAGGACAGATGTGAGGCGTTATTTCTCTGTTTATCACTGGTAGCCCTTAGCGCTATTTAGAACTAGAGTGTTTTTACTCTCAAAGAGAAGTTATTTCTGCTTTACCTTAAATAATGATTTAAAAGTGGAAAAGTTTAATAGTTTCCCCTAAAAAATTCTCTATTAGTTAACTATTAGCAAAAACAAACATTTAGTGCACAGGCAGCCTACAATTACGGTCTCGTGGATGCAGACTAAATAAATATTATGAATCATTAAATTGCAAAAAACATTCTAAGCAAATTGGGTCCATGCAAATGAATTTGGCAATTAATCTCAACTTACAATTTTTAGAAATTTTCATCAATTTTGCTCCTGAAACCAAAAACTTATGACTTTATTTAAAAAGTTTCTGCAAGTTTAGATACGTCTCTTCACTAAAATTGAGTGTTAGGTTTCTCAGGAGTAGGAGGATATAGTATCTTCCTCACTGGGTTGCTCTGAGGATTAAGGAAAATGATGGCTGTGGGAGACCTATAACAACAGAGGGTTTATATAGCTATAATATTATTAATAAATAGTCATTTCCATTTATGTTGTAAAATTCAAAGCACAGAAACAACATAACTAACTTAACTGAAAACAATAAAATTTCAAAGAAAAACTTTAAAATGTAACACAATTGATATGGTTTGGATGTTTGGCTCCTCCAAATCTCATGATGAAATTTGATCCCCGGTGTTGGATGGGGCCTGATGGGAGGTGCTTGGGTCATGTCGCCGATCCCCTCATGAGTGGCTTGGTGCCCTCCTGGCAATAATGAGTAAGGTCTCACTTTACTAATTCACAAGAGAGCTGGTTGTGTAAAGGAGCCTGGCACCTCCTCCTTCCTCACTTGCTCCTTCCCTTGCCATGTGACACACCTCCTTCCCCCTCACCTTCCGCCTTGACTGGAAGCTCCCTGAGGCCCTCACCAGAAGCAGCTGCTGGTGTAATACTTCTTGTACAGCCTGCAGAAGCATGAGCCAAATAAACCTCTTCTCTTTATAAATTACCCAGCCTCAGGTATTCCTTTATAACAATGCAAAATGGACTAATACAATGATACACATGAAAGTGTTAGGAAGCATTTTTTAAACTTTCAGAATACTGAAATGTTCAGAACATAGTGGCATAAATATCTATTTATTGATAACAGAGGAATTATGAAATGCCTATACAAATAACTAAGAATACTCCAGACAACAGTGACTAGTTTATTTGGGAAATTTTTCAGCTTCCTGCTCAACTCCTTTCAAGAACTCTCATTCTATAATGTATTGTCTACACTGTGGTCTTCAAACCTCTTAGAACTGTGATTTAAATACATATATATATAAATATATAACGTATAAAATACTTAAAGACAATCTATACTGAGATGAGTATTATAATTATAATGGATGAAATTATACATTTCAAATCTTTTTCTGGTTAATATCAGCAGTGTTTTGTGAACAGGGCTAATTAGAATGTCACTATTATTATTATTATTATTATTATTACTTTATTTTTTAGAGATGGGACCTTGCCATGTTGCCCAGGCTGGAGTACAGTGGCTATTCACAGTTGCGATCATAAAGCAACACAGCCTTGACCTCCTGGGCTCAAGCAATTCTCCTGCCTCAGCCTCCTAAGTGATCGGGACTATAGGCACGTGCCATCACGTCCAGCAGAATGTCATTATTTTTACCTTGCATTATTTTTACTTCAGAGAAGCTGTCACCATTTCCATTTTTTGTTGTTCCACGACTATCTGATATGCTGAGTAAGAGTGCTTTGTTAATTTGTTTATTATTAATAGTCATAAAACTTAATTTCATTCTTTATACATAAAAGTGAATATAAATATTAATAGATCTTCTGATATTTCCTTCTTACACTATAATGAGGCATCTTGTCCACCACAATGAAACAAAGAGGGCACTTCCTTTTAGAGACCTTTGCTTTACAAGGCTGATGCTATCAGAAGCTGGATACCCACTCCGTATGATTTTAGAGGCAATGGGAAACTTCCACCACAATTGTTTAAAAGAGTATCTCGTATCTTTCATTTAATTGTACTTAAAAGACAAGTTTTTAAATGCAAATATTCACTGGGCCTAACCTTGCAAAGTTAATCTCAAATGCACTTTCTATTTCCTGGACATCAAAATTTTGAATCTTTAATTCACACCAAGGCATAATGAGGATGGGTTACATAATTTGTGGGGCCCAGTGTAAAATGAAAATTTGTGGGGCCCAGGGCCCCCTTTGTTCAAAAATTAGGAATTTCAAGATGGTGACACCAGAGCATTCAGCCAAGCCCCAGATCCTTCTAAGAGTGGCCCATGAAGCTGACCCAGTATATAACTTATACTTTTATAATATAAAAAACTGAGAATTATCAGGGGAAGAGAATAAAGAGCAGGTATATACTAAAGGTAGACTGTACAAAAAAGTGGAGTCTAGGGAATATAAATATATATATACACACACATACATACATACATACACATACATATAGATATATCACTCCTCTCTAAAATTTTGTCTTAAGCTGACCTCATTCCTACCTGGCTTTATCTAGCTATTAAACATATCTTTGTAATATGTTAGCTGATATCAGTTTATCCATTTCCTATGGCAGGACTATTTTCATATTTATAGGGGACAATAAAAAAATTACTTTAAAAGTAAAGGAAAAATCATTTTTCAGGTAGTCTTTTAGTATCCTGAGAGGCCCAGGTAACATTTGGGGGCAGGGTGGCTTCCCTGGCATCTCCCAGGCCATCTCTCGTGTGACCCACCTGTTACTTCATCTACTAGTATGGTGAATCTTGCTACTGCGATCATTAATTAGAGTGGTACGGTTTTGCCTCCCTTTAGAGGTAGTTTTATTTTTCCATAAAAAAGTAATGTATTTTCATTGCACATTTTCACAAAGTTCGACAGATCACCCATAGAACTAACGATATCATAGGCTCAGGGAAGCAAAGAGATAAACAACCACTGTCCTTTTCCGGTTGGCCAGGTGTTTTAGCTAGCAAACTCTGTTACCACTGTTGGCAACAAATGCCTCTTCAATTACAGGATCCAATTATTTGTGAATCAATCCAAATTTGAAGCTTTTGACAGTATCAATGAATTTTAGTGAATGCTAAAATTTAATATGAAATTATAACATTGAGGGCTATCAACATACACATAATATTTAGATCTACATCATAATATTTATATATACGCTAGTGTTATCATTATGCATAAAAAGGTATGTATATGTTTTCTAACATATTTTTAACAAAATAATTCAAATGGATCAAGTATGTTTATGTTTGTGTGGGTTTTTTTATATGACTAATAATTCAACAAGAAATGTATTTCATTACTGGATAAAATGCATAATGTTCCACTTGGCAATGCCTACAAGCTTAGTGTACATATGAATTGAACTCAGTCATCAAAGCCATCTCCAAGTTGTATATGGATTACTATGGTTTACTTTTCATTACAATGTGTTGTAAATTGTAACCATCTACATTCCAGTAGGCACCTAACACCATAGCATCTAAATTGAAGAAAGCAATCCGAAACAAAGCAGGCCCTTTTATGCTAGCTTTTCTGTCTTAAACACAATATCAATATTTTCAAGAAAGTACCACAATGCCACCCCCTCATTTTGTTTGCCAACTGTCTGGATACTGTGTTGCACATACTAACTTGTTCATAGTTCCTATA